>NC_090337.1:64803839-65021339 GCF_035084215.1 Heptranchias perlo | reverse complement strand
AGACAGAGAGAGGGAGGGGGGCGAGAGAGAGAGAGAGGGAGGGGGCGAGACAGAGAGAGGGAGGGGGCGAGACAGAGAGAGAGGGAGGGGGTGAGAGCGAGAGAGAAGAGGGGGGGAAGAGAGAGGTGGGGGGGAGAGAGATGACCAGTTAGTCCGTGGCAGAGACTGTCTCCGGGCGGGCACTGCGACCCATCCGGGAGAAAGCCGCTGACCTATTGCCCGGTGAGAGAACGCGGATGCAGCAGTCTGATGAGGTGCCCCAGAGTCGATCAGCAGACTTTCACTTGCACCGAGACAGACTTTCCGAAGTTGCTCAGTGCCAGTAAGAGCCTACCACAGCTTTAGCAATTCGGCTACGGTCTAACAAATCAGCAGCTCCCTGCATCCCCCTCCCCTCCCTCTCCTCCTCCACTGCTCAACACTCTCTGACACATTTGCCATGTGCTTATGAAAGCTGCTTTGTGAGAGGTGCCCAGCTGCCAGGCACTGGGCGCCATCAACGGGCGGCCACGGCAACATAGCCAAACCCTGTTCGTAATTCTCTGAGCTGAGCAGCCTGCCACAGGGCTCCTGATGAAGGAAACTCTGTGCTGGTGTTTGTTTTTGCTTTTTCAATAAGACCTGTCAGTGCACACAACTTCCAAAGACCCCACACTCTACGTCCCACCTACCCACCCCGAGCCTGGCCCACTCCCTCCCCCAGCCCCGTCCTTCAGTTCTCTGCCTGTCAACCAACCCAACCCAACCCATGCCCATTCCTATCATCTGCTAACCCACCTCTTGCCAACCTGCCCTCTTACTACCCTTTGCCCCTACTTTTGCCCCTCTGCCCAACTGTCAATTTGAGGCTTTTTTTTCAAATTTAAGAAGAGCTGAGCCCCTCCCCCCCAAACCAATGCTGGACGACACAAGTTTGAAACGAGTAAGACCACCACCGACTCCTTCCCTCTCCCTGGCCACTGTCTGAGGCTGAACCAGACGGTTTGCAACCTTGGCGTCCTGTTTGACCCCGAGATGAGCTTCTGACCCCATATCATCTCCATCATCAAGACCGCCTACTTCCACCTCCGCAACATCGCCCGTCTCCCGCCCCTGCCTCAGCTCATCTGCTGCTGAAACCCTCATCCACTGCCCGTCTCCGCCCCTGCCTCAGCTCATCTGCTGCTGAAACCCTCATCCACGCCTTTGTTGCCTCTAGACTCGGCTATTCCAATGGTCTCCTGGCCGGCCTCCCATCATCCACCCTCCATAAACTTCAGCTCATCCAAAACTCTGCTGCCCGTATCCGAACTCGCACCAAGTCCCGATCACCCATCACCCCTGTGCTCACTGACCTACATTGGCTCCCGGTCCAGCAATGCCTTGAATTTAAAATTCTCATCCTTGTTTTCAAATCCCTCTATGGCCTCACCCCCTCCCTATCTCTGTAATCTCCTCCAGCCTGACAACCCTCAGAGACCTCTCCTCCAATTCTTGCCTCTTGTGCATCCCCAATTTTAATCGCTCCACCATTGGCGGCCATGCCTTCAGCTGCCTCGGCCCGAAGCTCCGGAATTCCCTCCCTAAACCTCCGTCTACATCTACATCTTTGACCAATCTTTGGTCACCTGTCCAAATATCTCTACTTTTGTTTGGTAACACTCCTGTGAAGCGCCTTGAAATGTTTTACGGCATCAAAGTGGGTCAGTGGAAGCTGATTGCCAATATTCTGTATAATAAACTCTGAGCAACTTGTGTAACGTGTCACAGTATCACATCTTCAAAATCAGTTTCGAGTCTGGACAGTGAACTCTCCTCGGTGACAGTGAAAGGATCAGTCCCCGCCCCCGCCCCCCGTCTCAGTGCGGAGGGGTCAGTCCCCCCCACGCTTCCCCCCCCCTACATCCCCCACCCCAGTCTCAGTGCGGAGGGTCAGTCCCTGCCCTCCTGCCCCGTTCTCAGTGCGGAGGGTCATTCCCCCTACATCCCCCACTCCAGTCTCAGTGCGGAGGGTCAGTCCCCCTCCCCCCACTCCAGTCTCAGTGCGGAGGGTCAGTCCCCCTACATCCCCCACTCCAGTCTCAGTGCGGAGGGTCAGTCCCCCTCCCCCCACTCCAGTCTAAGTGCGGAGGGTCAGTCCCCCCTACATCCCCCACTCCAGTCTCAGTGCGGAGGGTCAGTCCCCCTCCCCCCACTCCTGTCTCAGTGCGGAGGGTCAGTCCCCCCTCCCCCCACTCCAGTCTCAGTGCGGAGGGTCAGTCCCCCTCCCCCCACTCCAGTCTCAGTGCGGAGGGTCAGTCCCCCTCCTCCCACTCCTGTCTCAGGGCAAAGGGTCAGTCCCCCTCCCCCCACCCCCCCAGTCTCAGTGCGGAGGGTCAGCCCCCCCCCCCCCAGTCTCAGTGCGGAGGGTCAGCACCCCCCCCCCCCGAGTCTCAGTGCGGAGGGTCAGCCCCCCACCCTCCCAAGTCTCAGTGCGGAGGGTCAGTCCCCCCCCCCAGTCTCAGTGCGGAAGGTCAGCCCCCCCCCAGTCTCAGTGCGGAGGGTCAGTCCCCCCCCCACCAGTCTCAGTGCGGAGGGTCAGTCCCCCCCCCACCAGTCTCAGTGCGGAGGGTCAGTCTCCCCGCCCCCCCCCAGTCTCAGTGCGGAGCGTCAGTCCCCTCCCCCACTCCAGTCTCAGGGCGAAGGGTCAGTCCCCCTCCCCCCCAGTCTCAGGGCGGAGGGTAAGTCCCCCTCCCCCCCAACTCCAGTCTCAGTGCAGAAGGTCAGTCCCCCCCACCAGTCTCAGGACAGAGGGTCAGTCCCCGTCCCCCCCCCTCCCCCGGTCTCAGTGCGGAGGGGTCAGTCCCCCGCCCACCCACCCCGGTCTCAGTGTGGGGGGTTCAGTCCCCCTCCCCCGGTCTTAGTGCGGAGGGGTCAGTCCCCCGCCGCGGTCTCAGTGTGGGGGGTTCAGTCCCCCTCCCCCGGTCTCAGTGCGGAGGGGTCAGTCCCCCGCCCACCCACCCCGGTCTCAGTGTGGGGGGTTCAGTCCCCCTCCCCCGGTCTTAGTGCGGAGGGGTCAGTCCCCCGCCGCGGTCTCAGTGTGGGGGGTTCAGTCCCCCTCCCCCGGTCTCAGTGCGGAGGGGTCAGTCCCCCGCCCACCCACCCCGGTCTCAGTGCGGAGGGGTTAGTCCCCCTCCCCCGGTCTCAGTGCGGAGGGGTCAGTCCCCCCGCCCACCCACCCCGGTCTCAGTGCGGAGGGGTCAGTCCCCCGCCCACCCCGCCCCGGTCTCAGTGCGGAGGGGTCAGTCCCCCTCCCCCGGTCTCAGTGCGGAGGGGTCAGTCCCCCTCCCCCGGTCTCAGTGCGGAGGGGTCAGTCCCCCGCCCACCCACCCCGGTCTCAGTGCGGAGGGGTCAGTCCACCCACCCCGGTCTCAGTGCGGAGGGGTCAGTCCCCCGCCCACCCACCCTGGTCTCAGTGCGGAGGGGTCAGTCCCCCTCCCCCGGTCTCAGTGCGGAGGGGTCAGTCCCCCTCCCCCGGTCTCAGTGCGGAGGGGTCAGTCCCCCTCCCCCGGTCTCAGTGCGGAGGGGTGGGACACTCCACATTACTGACGACAGCACATTCTTTGCCTCAGATTACTTAGCTGTAAACAGGATGCTGGAAGTCATGGAATGTTCGGAACGTTTACTGAAAGCTGAAGGAAATCAGTGAGGTGGGATACTGCAGGCAGCACACATTCACATCAGAGTCAGAGTCAGAGTCACCAGTGTCACAATTACACTCCTCACACACTGTGTCAGGTTTAGGGAGAAAATGCGATTGAGGCCTGTAGGTGTACTTTCACCGTGTGTCATGCTCTGGCCTGATATTGTGTTATGTCTGTATCTCTGGGCCCCAGACCCCATGGTATGCTGTGACCATGTCTGGGTCTCTGGGCCCCAGGCCCCATGGTATGCTGTGACCATGTCTGGGTCTCTGGGCCCCAGACCCCATGGTATGCTGTGACCATGTCTGGGTCTCTGGGCCCCAGGCCCCATGGTATGCTGTGACCATGTCTGGGTCTCTGGGCCCCAGGCCCCATGGTATGCTGTGACCATGTCTGGGTCTCTGGGCCCCAGGCCCCATGGTATGCTGTGACCATGCCTGGGTCTCTGGGCCCCAGGCCCCATGGTATGCTGTGACCATGCCTGGGTCTCTGGGCCCCAGGCCCCATGGTATGCTGTGACCATGTCTGTATCCTTGCCTTATGCCCAGGGTTGCAGAGTCTTGCAGTGTGTGTACGTGCTGCATGATCTTTAATGAGCTTCCTTCAGTCGGGAACAAACAACAGGAATCAATGGCACTTAGCTCAGAATTTCACCCGCCCGGGAGATCTGATGGTTAGGATAGAGTAATGAGCGGTGATTGGGAATTTATAAATGTGCTTTACCCAGTGCTCAGTCACGCAAACATTTCCAAACACTGGCCATCCAGGGGTGACAACCTCGCAATCAGCCGTAGACAAATCTGCTGGACCTTCCACCCAAACGGCCTCCCCGGTTTAGTTTCTGATACAGGCACAAGGACAGGCCTTTGCTTTCTGCGTGTCCGGTCAGGGGTAACGGTCAGGTGTCCTTCAGCTCAACTACCAATTTATTCTGAGTGACGTGAGCTGTTAACAGGCACAGTGGTGAGAGGGAGCTGGCCCTGAACTATGACCCTCTGTGCTCACTCCGATGGAGTTTGGTTAGAAATCAGCAGACGGCAAAAGGGCACAACTGAGCTTCCTCACAACAGGGGTAAATACAGGTGTAAGAGGGGTTACTGATACCCCAGGGTAAATACAGGTGTAAGAGGGGTTACTGATACCCCAGGGTAAATACAGGTGTAAGAGGGGTTACTGATACCCCTGGGTAAATACAGGTGTAAGAGGGGTTATTGATACCCCAGGGTAAATACAGGTGTAAGGGGGGTTACTGATACCCCAGGGTAAATACAGGTGTAAGAGGGGTTACTGATACCCCAGGGTAAATACAGGTGTAAGAGGGGTTACTGATACCCCAGGGTAAATACAGGTGTAAGAGGGGTTACTGATACACCAGGGTAAATACGGATCTAATAAGGGTTACTGATACCCCAGGGTAAATACAGGTGTAAGAGGGGTTACTGATACCCCAAGGTAAATATGGGTCTAATAGGGGTTACTGATACCCCAGGGTAAATACAGGTGTAAGAGGGGTTACTGATACCCCAGGGTAAATACAGGTGTAAGAGGGGTTATTGATACCCCAGGGTAAATACAGGTGTAAGAGGGGTTACTGATACCCCAGGGTAAATACAGGTGTAAGAGGGGTTACTGATACCCCAGAGTAAATACAGGTGTAAGAGGGGTTACTGATACCCCTGGGTAAATACAGGTGTAAGAGGGGTTACTGATACCCCAGGGTAAATACAGGTGTTTGTGAGTGGGGGCAGGAGCAGCTCGGGTAGGTTTGTATTCTGCTAAGGGGCTGTTGGACTGGGAGGGTTAATCACATTTTACACGGCACTGGGATTTCTGGCTGGATGGAGTTCAACGTCTTGTCCCAGATTGTTTCTGGCCAGACTTGGCGACTGACAGGAAACTGACGTAAAGGATCCTGCTGGAGCGACAAACAGACTGAGAAAAACATCGAGCCTCAGGAAGCAGAAATCTGCTCTCAGAGAATTGGCCGCTGACTTTAAATGGGAGACTCGGGACAGAGCAGGCCTGACCTGGGACAGCTGACCACTGAGCCTGGAAACAGCTACAATTAGTTCTGTCGGGGCAGAAACGGATCCGAGTGGAGGCTCCAAACAGCCTATTCAGACCAGAGCAGTAGAAGACAGGATAAGGGGCTGAACACATTAGGGTACAAAGGAAGATAGGAACAGGAGGGGGCCATTTAGCCCCTCGAGCCTGTTCCACCATTCAATGAGACCATGGCTGATCTACGACCTAACTCCATATACCCGCCTTAGCCCCATGTCCCTTAAGATCTTTGGTTAACAAAAATCTATCAATCGCAGATATAAAATTAACAATTGAGCTAGAATCAACTGCTGTTTGCGGAAGAGAGTTCCAAACTTCTACCACCCTTTGGGTGTAGAAATGTTTCCTAACTTCACTTTTGAAAGTCCTGGCTCTAAGTTTTAGGCTGTGTTCCCTAGTCCTCTCTCCAACCAGCAGAAGTAGTTTCTCTCTATTTACCCTATCAGTTCCCCTTATATCATGAAAACTTTGATCAAATCACCCCTTAATCTTCTAAATTCCAGGGAATACAACCCTAGTTTGTGTAATCCCTCCTCGTAATTTAACATGTGCTATCAAGCGGCACTTACTCACCAATAACCTGCTCACCGATGCTCAGTTTGGGTTCCGCCAGGACCACTCGGCTCCAGACCTCATTACAGCCTTGGTCCAAACATGGACAAAAGAGCTGAATTTCAGAGGTGAGGTGAGAGTGACTGCCCTTGACATCAAGGCAGCATTTGACCGAGTGTGGCACCAAGGAGCCCTAGTAAAATTGAAGTCAATGGGAATCAGGGGGAAAACTCTCCAGTGGCTGGAGTCATACCTAGCACAAAGAAAGATGGTAGTGGTTGTTGGAGGCCAATCATCTCAGCCCCAGGACATCACTGCAGGAATTCGTCAGGGCAGTGTCCTAGGCCCAACCATTTTCAGCTGCTTCATCAATGACCTTCCCTCCATCATAAGGTCAGAAATGGGGATGTTCGCTGATGATTGCACAGTGTTCAGTTCCATTCGCAACCCCTCAGATAATAAAGCAGTCCAAGCCCGCATGCAGCAAGACCTGGACAACATCCAGGCTTGGGCTCATAAGTGGCAAGTAACATTCGCCCCAGACAAGTGCCAGGCAATGACCATCTCCAACAAGAGAGAGTCTAACCACCTCCCCTTGACATTCAACGGCATTACCATCGCCGAATCCCCCACCATCATCATCCTGGGCGGTCACCATTGACCAGAAACTTAACTGGACCAGCTAAATAAATACTGCGGCTACAAGAACAGGTCAGAGGCTGGGTATTCTGCGGTGAGTGACTCACTTCCTGACTCCCCAAAGCCTTTCCGCCATCTACAAGGCACAAGTCAGGAGTGTGATGGAATACTCTCCACTTGCTTGGATGAGTGCAGCTCCAACAACACTCAAGAAGCTCGACACCATCCAGGACAAAGTAGCCCGCTTGATTGGCACCCCATCCACCACCCTAAACATTCACTCCCTTCACCACCGGCACACTGTGGCTGCAGTGTGTGCCATCCACAGGATGCACTGCAGCAACTCGCCAAGGGCTCGTCGACAGCACCTCCCAAACCCGCGACCTCTATCACCTCGAAGGACAAGGGCAGCAGGCACATGGGAAAAACACCACCTGCACGTTCCCCTCCAAGTCACACACCATCCCAACTTGGAAATATATCGCTGTTCCTTCATCGTCACTGGGTCAAATTCCTGGAACTCCCTTCCTAACAGCACTGTGGGAGAACCTTCACCACACGGACTGCAGTGGTTCAAGAAGGCGGCTCACCACCACCTTCTCAAGGGCAATTAGGGATGGGCAATAAATGCCCGCCTCACCAGCGATGCCCACATCCCATGAACGAATAAAAAAAAACCCGTGGAGTGCAGGTTATCATTCCAGTAAATCTACACTGCACTCCCCGCCAAGGCCAATATATCCTTCCTAAGGTGCGGTGCCCAGAACTGTGTTTAAAAGTAGAACAACATTTGACCCCAGTGTCACTGATACAAAGTCTGATCCCACCCATTAAATCCCACACCTTGCTTTGAGTGGGACAACAAGGAAACAGGCCAGAGGGAATCTTTGGTGGGAAAGAGGGCTGCAGGCATACAGAAAGACAAACAGACAGGCAGGGAGTAGGCAAACAGGGGTCCTTCATTGGTGGCTCGTCCCACAGTCAGGTGGCACTCGTACTCTCCCCCTCAAACTCGATGATAATCCCTCTCCCTCACACTGTCACTCAGTAACCTCTCCCCCCAGCACCCTGTGTCACTGACTGTATCTCTACTGATGTTAATCCAGCTCCCTCACACTGTCACTCAGTAACCCCTCTCCCCCAGCACCCTGTGTTACTGACTGTATCTCTACTGATGTTAATCCAGCTCCCTCACACTGTCACTCAGTAACCTCTCCCCCAGCACCCTGTGTTACTGACTGTATCTCTACTGATGTTAATCCAGCTCCCTCACACTGTCACTCAGTAACCTCTCCCCCAGCACCCTGTGTCACTGACTGTATCTCTACTGATGTTAATCCAGCTCCCTCACACTGTCACTCAGTAACCTCTCCCCCAGCACCCTGTGTTACTGACTGTATCTCTACTGATGTTCATCCAGCTCCTTCACACTGTCACTCAGTAACCTCTCCCCCAGCACCCTGTGTCACTGACTGTATCTCTACTGATGTTAATCCCTCTCCCTCACACTGTCACTCAGTAACCCCTCTCCCCCAGCACCCTGTGTTACTGACTGTATCTCTACTGATGTTAATCCCTCTCCCTCACACTGTCACTCAGTAACCCCTCCCCCAGCACCCTGTGTTACTGACTGTATCTCTACTGATGTTAATCCCTCTCCCTCACACTGTCACTCAGTAACCCCTCCCCCAGCACCCTGTGTTACTGACTGTATCTCTACTGATGTTAATCCCTCTCCCTCAGACTGTCACTCAGTAACCTCTTCCCCAGCACTCTGTGTTACTGACTGTATCTCTACTGATGATAATCCAGCTTCCTCACAATCAGACTCAGTAACTGCTTCTAGCCAGTTCAAATAATCTATTTAAAGGGAAATAAATAAAAAGTTGTAAGTTAACGGTGGTGCTTTGTAACTGAGTTTGAGAGAGGGGATCTGTTACTGAGGGTCCGTGTTTGAACGGAGACAGGGGCAGGTGCTAATGATATCGGGACTAAAAGGGTTAAATAGAATCTCCCTCTTTGAAAGGTGCCTCGGCAGCAGTGCTCCATCTTTAACAGGGTCTCACGTGTTGCTCGGCAGAGAGATGAGCAGTTAGTTGCCAATCCCTAAACACAGTGAGTGAAAGTCAAAGTTCGGTGCTGCCTGTGAAGAGACAAGACACAGAGGGGTCGATAATGGAAACTGTACGTGGGCTGTGCCCGGGAGCCGAGAGGTTGAGCTTGCCCACAGGGCGGACTGGCCATATAGAGAATCGGGACATTTCCCCAGGGCCCCCGTGAATCGGTCCATAGCGCTGTATTATCGGCACCGCCCACCCCGCCTCTTATCCCAGGAGAATCCCGAACAACCCGGGAGAAGCCAGCCCGCTCCTGCTCGCCTGATAGCGCACGGTCAGCTCGTTTAGCGGCCATCCCAGCGCATCGCGAATGATGTGCTGGCACAGCGGCCAAGGTCGGTGGCGGTGGTGGTGGTGGGATTTCGAGCACCGGCAGCTTGTAAAGTGCCACCGCTGCATTGAAGGAACCGTGGGGTGGAACTGGCGTCAAGGAGGGCAGCAGTAGCAGCAAACATCGAGGCCAGAGTTATTGAGGAATGGATGATCTGGGGGAGAGGGGGGAGGCCTTACGAGAAAGTCAGGGGCACTCAAGTAACATATTAAATAATGGGCAGTCCTCCTTATAGCACCCGGTTACAATGGGCACCGAGTGACTGCAGTGCTTCTCGGGCATTCCTGCTGCACTACAGGGAGTCAGCCTCACCTGCGTTAGAAATTCTCCACGCAGGCTCCAATTATGTATCACCGTTTAATATGGGGAGCTCAGCGCAACAAGGGCTGAACAGGCCTCAGCACCTGATGGCCTGGGGCCCCAGCTGCACTTCGGGTGGTTAGGAACATAGGAGCAGGAGGAGACCATTCAGCCCCTCCAGTCTGTTCCACCATTCAATTGGATCATGGCTGTTGTATCCAACGCCAATGCCTTGGTTCCGTAACCCTTAATACCCTTGCCTAACAAAAATCTATCAATCTCAGTTTTGAAATTTTCAATTGACCCTCAGCCTGAACAGCTTTGTGGGGGAGAGAGTTCCAGATTTCCATTACCCTTTGTGTGAAGAAGTGCTTCCTGACATCACCCCTGAACGGCCTAGCTCTAATTTTAAGGTTTGCCCCTTGTTCTGGACTCTCCCACCAGAGGAAATAGTTTCTCTCTATCTACCCTATCAAAATCCTTTAATCATCTTAAACACCTCAATTAGATCACCCCTTAATCTTCTATATTCAGGGAAATACAACCCTAGTCTATGCAACCTGTGTCTCATAATTTAACCCTTTTAGCCCTGGTATAATCATCAGCCTCAAAAAGAAATGGGAAGGAGTTGAATGGAGACACGAGGTGAGGGATACAAAGAGAGCATTAGAAACAGGTCAGCAAGGGGTCCCTGGGCTGTATTATGTGGACCGCAGCCTTAAACACACTGCACTGTCTCCATTTCTGAAAGAGCACAGGCTCCCGTCAGACAACTGGGTTTTTGATCAGCGTTCTGCTTCACAGATTATGGACTGGAGACAAGCTGAGTGCCTCTGAAGTGGCACAATCGTACAGCAACACGCTGATCGCATCCAAACCCCGCCCCCCCCCCAGACATCACTCTGTGTATTGTGCAGCATTGTAAACAATTTTACAACACCAAGTTATAGTCCAGCAATTTTATTTTAAATTCACAAGCTTTCGGAGATTTCCTCCTTCCTCAGGCAAATGTTTCAAGAGCTCCTTGAAGCCTACGCATTTATACATATAGAACAATACATGGTGTTTACAGACTGCCCCTGCAACTGCCCGTTGCCAAGGCAATCACCGTGTTCAGACAGAGAGGTGTCACCTGCAGAACCCCTGAATACACATTCAACAAAAAAACAAACAGGGAAAAAAAAGAGAAAAAAAACAGAGAGAGGCAGTGTGAGAGGGGAGCACTGCCAATCTCTCAGGAGCCCCAGACATTTACAGTCCATGACTACAGCCAGCACCAACCTGGCCTCCACTGAGCAAACGGACCATCAAAGGCGAGGAGGTGAAAATTTCACAGCACCATCTGCATTGGCAGGAATACAAACGAGCCCCCGCCCCAGTGCCTGAGATTACTGTTCTGTAAAGAACCCTGCTAATGGTCAGTTGGTGAAGTCAAAGTATAAATCAGCCTTAAAAAGCCAAAAATACCAAATTTGATCACTGTCTGCGTTGAGATAGCTGATCTCATTCAGGGTGGCAGCTGAAGTACGGTGAGTAAGTTCAGGGGATCCAATTCCTATAATTGGTATGTATTGGGGATCCCATTCCTACAATGGGTAAGTTCAGGGGATCGTGTTCCTTCAGGGAGTCAATTCAGGGGATCCCCATGCTACATTGGGTAAGTTCAGGGGTTCCCTTTCCTACATTGGGTAAGTTCAGGGGTTCCCTTTCCTACAATGGGTAAGTTCAGGGGTTCCCTTTCCTACAATGGGTAAGTTCAGGGGATCATGTTCCTTCAGGGAGTCAATTCAGGGGTTCCCATTCCGACATTGGGTAAGTTCAGGGGTTCCCTTTCCTACAATGGGTAAGTTCAGGGGTTCCCATTCCTACAATGGGTAAGTTCAGGGGTTCCCTTTCCTACAATGGGTAAGTTCAGGGGTTCCCTTTCCTACAATGGGTAAGTTCAGGGGATCATGTTCCTTCAGGGAGTCAATTCAGGGGTTCCCATTCCGACATTGGGTAAGTTCAGGGGTTCCCTTTCCTACATTGGGTAAGTTCAGGGGTTCCCATTCCTACAATGGGTAAGTTCAGGGGTTCCCTTTCCTACAATGGGTAAGTTCAGGGGTTCCCTTTCCTACAATGGGTAAGTTCAGGGGTTCCCTTTCCTACAATGGGTAAGTTCAGGGGATCATGTTCCTTCAGGGAGTCAATTCAGGGGTTCCCATTCCTACATTGGGTAAGTTCAGGGGTTCCCTTTCCTACAATGGGTAAGTTCAGGGGTTCCCATTCCGACAATGGGTAAGTTCAGGGGTTCCCTTTCCTACAATGGGTAAGTTCAGGGGTTCCCTTTCCTACAATGGGTAAGTTCAGGGGATCATGTTCCTTCAGGGAGTCAATTCAGGGGTTCCCATTCCGACATTGGGTAAGTTCAGGGGTTCCCTTTCCTACATTGGGTAAGTTCAGGGGTTCCCATTCCGACATTGGGTAAGTTCAGGGGATTCCATTCAGACAGCGAGTAAGTTCAGGGGTTCCCATTCCTACAATGGGTAAATTCAGGGGACCCCATTCTCGTGGGTAAGTTCAGGGAAACCTTTTCCGACATTGGGTAATTTCAGGGGATCCCATTCGTAAATTGGGTAAGTTCAGGTCATTCCATTCCGAAAGTGCCTAAGTTCAGTGAGTCCTATTCCAATAATTGGAATGTTCAGATGATCCTGTTCCTTCAGTGAGGACATTCAGGGGATCCCATTCATACACTGGGTAAGTTCAGGGAATCCTATTCCTACAGGGAGTTCGGGGACCCTTTTCCAACATTGGTTAAGTTCAGGGGATCCCATTCCAATAAATGGTATGTTTAAGGGATCCCACTCCTACATTGAGTTCAGGGGATCCCATTCCTATACTGGGTAAGTTATGGGGATCACAATCCTACAGTGAGACGGTTCAGGGGATCCCGTTCCTACAGTGAGTCGGTTCAGGGGATCCCAATCCTACAGTGAGACGGTTCAGGGGATCCCGTTCCTACAGTGAGACGGTTCAGGGGATCCCAATCCTACAGTGAGACGGTTCAGGGGATCCCGTTCCGACAGTGAGACGGTTCAGGGGATCCCGTTCCTACAGTGAGACGGTTCAGGGGATCCCAATCCTACAGTGAGTCGGTTCAGGGGATCCCGTTCCTACAGTGAGTCGGTTCAGGGGATCCCGTTCCTACAGTGAGACGGTTCAGGGGATCCCAATCCTACAGTGAGTCGGTTCAGGGGATCCCGTTCCTACAGTGAGACGGTTCAGGGGATCCCAATCCTACAGTGAGACGGTTCAGGGGATCCCGTTCCGACAGTGAGACGGTTCAGGGGATCCCGTTCCTACAGTGAGACGGTTCAGGGGATCCCAATCCTACAGTGAGACGGTTCAGGGGATCCCGTTCCTACAGTGAGACGGTTCAGGGGATCCCGTTCCGACAGTGAGACGGTTCAGGGGATCCCGTTCTGACAGTGAGTCGCTTAAGGGGATCCCGTTCCGACAGTGAGACGGTTCAGGGGATCCCGTTCCTACAGTGAGTCGGTTCAGGGGATCCTGTTCCTACAATGAGTCGGTTCAGGGGATCCTGTTCCCACAGTGAGACGGTTCAGGGGATCCCGTTCCGACAGTGAGACGGTTCAGGGGATCCCGTTCCGACAGTGAGACGGTTCAGGGGATCCCGTTCCTACAGTGAGACGGTTCAGGGGATCCCGTTCCGACAGTGACACGGTTCAGGGGATCCCGTTCCTACAGTGAGATGGTTCAGGGGATCCCAATCCTACAGTGAGACGGTTCAGGGGATCCCGTTCCTACAGTGAGACAGTTCAGGGGATCCCGTTCCTACAGTGAGACGGTTCAGGGGATCCCGTTCTGACAGTGAGTCGCTTCAGGGGATCCCGTTCCGACAGTGAGACGGTTCAGGGGATCCCGTTCCTACAGTGAGTCGGTTCAGGGGATCCTGTTCCTACAATGAGTCGGTTCAGGGGATCCTGTTCCCACAGTGAGACGGTTCAGGGGATCCTGTTCCCACAGTGAGACGGTTCAGGGGATCCCGTTCCTACAGTGAGTCGGTTCAGGGGATCCCGTTACTACAGTGAGATGGTTCAGGGGATCCCGTTCCTACAGTGAGTCGGTTCAGGGGATCCCGTTCCTACAGTGAGACGGTTCAGGGGATCCCGTTCCTACAGTGAGACGGTTCATGGGATCCCGTTCCTACAGTGAGACGGTTCAGGGGATCATGTTCCTACAGTGAGACGGTTCAGGGGATCCCGTTCCTACAGTGAGTCGGTTCAGGGGATCCCGTTCCTACAGTGAGTCGGTTCAGGGGATCCCGTTCCTACAGTGAGACGGTTCAGGGGATCCCAATCCTACAGTGAGTCGGTTCAGGGGATCCCGTTCAGACAGTGAGACGGTTCAGAGGATCCCGTTCTGACAGTGAGTCGCTTCAGGGGATCCCGTTCCGACAGTGAGACGGTTCAGGGGATCCCGTTCCTAAAGTGAGTCGGTTCAGGGGATCCTGTTCCTACAATGAGTCGGTTCAGGGGATCCCGTTCCTACAGTGAGTCGGTTCAGGGGATCCCGTTCCTACAGTGAGTCGGTTCAGGGCATCCCGTTCCTACAGTGAGACGGTTCAGGGGATCCCAATCCTACAGTGAGACGGTTCAGGGGATCCCGTTCCTACAGTGAGTCGGTTCAGGAGATCCCAATCCTACAGTGAGACGGTTCAGGGGATCCCGTTCCTACAGTGAGTCGGTTCAGGGGATCACGTTCCGACAGTGAGACGGTTCAGGGGATCCCGTTCCTACAGTGAGTCGGTTCAGGAGATCCCAATCCTACAGTGAGACGGTTCAGGGGATCCCGTTCCTACAGTGAGTCGGTTCAGGGGATCCCGTTCCTGCAGCGAGTCAGTTCAGGGGATCCCGTTCCTATAGTGAGTCGGTTCAGTGGATCCCAATCCTACAGTGAGACAGTTCATGGGATCCCGTTCCTACAGTGAGACAGTTCATGGGATCCCGTTCCTACAGTGAGACGGTTCAGGGGATCACAATCCTACAGTGAGTCGGTTCAAGGAATCCCGTTCCTACAGTGAGTCGGTTCAGGGGATCCCGTTCCTGCAGTGAGTCGGTTCAGGGGATCCCGTTCCTACAGTGAGTCGGTTCAGGGGATCCCGTTCCCACAGTGAGACGGTTCAGGGGATCCCGTTCCTGCAGTGAGACGGTTCAGGGGATCCCGTTCCTACAGTGAGACGGTTCAGGGGATCCCGTTCCTACAGTGAGTCGGTTCAGGGGATCCCGTTCCCACAGTGAGACGGTTCAGGGGATCCCGTTCCTACAGTGAGACGGTTCAGGGGATCCCGTTCCTACAGTGAGACGGTTCAGGGGATCCCGTTCCTACAGTGAGACGGTTCAGGGGATCCCGTTCCTACAGTGAGACGGTTCAGGGGATCCTGTTCCAACAGTGAGTCGATTCAGGGGATCCTGTTCCTACAGTGAGACGGTTCAGGGGATCCCGTTCCTACAGTGAGTCGGTTCAGGGGATCCCGTTCCGACAGTGAGACGGTTCAGGGGATCCCGTTCCTACAGTGAGACGGTTCAGGGGATCCCAATCCTACAGTGAGTCGGTTCAGGGGATCCTGTTCCTGGAGTGAGACGGTTCAGGGGATCCCGTTCCTACAGTGAGACGGTTCAGGGGATCCCGTTCCTACAGTGAGACGGTTCAGGGGATCCCGTTCCTACAGTGAGTCGGTTCAGGGGATCCCGTTCCTACAGTGAGTCGGTTCAGGGGATCCCGTTCCTACAGTGAGACGGTTCAGGGGATCCCGTTCCTACAGTGAGACGGTTCAGGGGATCCCGTTCCTACAGTGAGTCGGTTCAGGGGATCCCGTTCCTGCAGTGAGACGGTTCAGGGAATCCCGTTCCTACAGTGAGTCGGTTCAGGGGATCCCGTTCCTACAGTGAGACGGTTCAGGGGATCCCAATCCTACAATGAGTCGGTTCAGGGGATCCCGTTCCTACAGTGAGTCGGTTCAGGGGATCCCGTTCCTACAGTGAGTCGGTTCAGGGGATCCTGTTCCTACAGTGAGTCGGTTCAGGGGATCATGTTCCTACAGTGAGACGGTTCAGGGGATCATGTTCCTACAGTGAGACGGTTCAGGGGATCCCGTTCCTACAGTGAGACGGATCAGGGGATCCCGTTCCTACAGTGAGTCGGTTCAGGGGATCCCGTTCCTACAGTGAGTCGGTTCAGGGGATCCCGTTCCTACAGTGAGTCGGTTCAGGGGATCCCGTTCCTACAGTGAGACGGTTCAGGGGATCCCGTTCCTGCAGTGAGTCGGTTCAGGGGATCCCATTCCTACAGTGAGTCGGTTCAGGGGATCCCGTTCCTACAGTGAGACGGTTCAGGGGATCCCGTTCCGACAGTGAGTCGGTTCAGGGGATCCCGTTCCTACAGTGAATCGGTTCAGGGGATCCCGTTCCTACAGTGAGACGGATCAGGGGATCCCGTTCCTACAGTGAGTCGGTTCAGGGGATCCCGTTCCTACAGTGAGTCGGTTCAGGGGATCCCGTTCCTACAGTGAGACGGTTCAGGGGATCCTGTTCCTGCAGTGAGTCGGTTCAGGGGATCCTGTTCCTACAGTGAGTCGGTTCAGGGGATCCCATTCCTGCAGTGAGACGGTTCAGGGGATCCCGTTTCTACAGTGAGATGCTTCAGGGGATCCCGTTCCGACAGTGAGTCAGTTCAGGGGATCCCGTTCCTACAGTGAGTCGGTTCAGGGGATCCCGTTCCTACAGTGAGACGGTTCAGGGGATCATGTTCCTACAGTGAGACGGTTCAGAGGATCCTGTTCCTACAGTGAGACGGTTTAGGGGATCATGTTCCTACAGTGAGACGGTTCAGGGGATCCCGTTCCTACAGTGAGACGGTTCAGGGGATCCCGTTCCTACAGTGAGACGGTTCAGGGGATCCTGTTCCTACAGTGAGACGGTTCAGGGGATCCTGTTCCTACAGTGAGACGGTTCAGGGGATCCTGTTCCTACAGTGAGACGGTTCAGGGGATCATGTTCCTACAGTGAGTCGGTTCAGGGGTTCCCGTTCCTACAGTGAGACGGTTCAGGGGATCCTGTTCCTACAGTGAGACGGTTCAGGGGATCCCGTTCCTACAGTGAGACGGTTCAGGGGATCCTGTTCCTACAGTGAGACGGTTCAGGGGATCCTGTTCCTACAGTGAGACGGTTCAGGGGATCCTGTTCCTACAGTAAGACGGTTCAGGGGATCCCGTTCCAACAGTGAGACGGTTCAGGGGATCCTGTTCCTACAGTGAGACGGTTCAGGGGATCATGTTCCTACAGTGAGACGGTTCAGGGGATCCCGTTCCTACAGTGAGACGGTTCAGGGGATCCCGTTTCTACAGTGAGATGGTTCAGGGGATCCCGTTCCTACAGTGAGACGGTTCAGGGGATCCCAATCCTACAGTGAGTCAGATCAGGGGATCCCGTTCCTACAGTGAGTCGGTTCAGGGGATCCCAATCCTACAGTGAGTTGGTTCAGGGGATCCCGTTCCAACAGTGAGACGGTTCAGGGGATCCCGTTCCTACAGTGAGACGGTTCAGGGATCACGTTCCTACAGTGAGACGGTTCAGGGGATCCCGTTCCGACAGTGAGACGGTCAGGGGATCCCGTTCCGACAGTGAGACGGTCAGGGGATCCTGTTCCTACAGTGAGACGGTTCAGGGGATCCCGTTCCTACAGTGAGACAGTTCATGGGATCCCGTTCCTACAGTGAGTCGGTTCAGGGGATCCCGTTCGTACAGTGAGACAGTTCATGGGATCCCGTTCCTACAGTGAGTCGGTTCAGGGGATCCCGTTCCTACAGTGAGACAGTTCATGGGATCCCGTTCCTACAGTGAGACGGTTCAGGGGATCCTGTTCCTACAGTGAGACGGTTCAGGGGATCCCGTTCCTACAGTGAGTCGGTTCAGGGGATCCCGTTCCTACAGTGAGACGGTTCAGGGGATCCCGTTCCGACAGTGAGACGGTTCAGGGGATCCCGTTCCGACAGTGAGACGGTTCAGGGGATCCCGTTCCGACAGTGAGACGGTTCAGGGGATCCCGTTCCGACAGTGAGACGGTTCAGGGGATCCCGTTCCGACAGTGAGACGGTTCAGGGGATCCCGTTCCTACAGTGAGACGGTTCAGGGGATCCTGTTCCTACAGCGAGTCGGTTCAGGGGATCCTGTTCCGACAGCGAGTCGGTTCAGGGGATCCCGTTCCTACAGTGAGTCGGTTCAGGGGATCCTGTTCCTACAGTGAGACGGTTCAGGGGATCCCGTTCCTACAGTGAGACGGTTCAGGGGATCCTGTTCCTACAGTGAGACGGTTCAGGGGATCCCGTCCCGACAGTGAGACGGTTCAGGGGATCCCGTTCCTACAGTGAGTCGGTTCAGGGGATCCCAATCCTACAATGAGTCGGTTCAGGGGATCCCGTTCCTACAGTGAGTCGGTTCAGGGGATCCCGTTCCTACAGTGAGACGGTTCAGGGGAACCCGTTCCTACAGTGAGACGGTTCAGGGGATCCTGTTCCTACAGTGAGACGGTTCAGGGGAACCCGTTCCTACAGTGAGACGGTTCAGGGGATCCCGTTCCTACAGTGAGACGGTTCAGGGGATCCCGATCCTACAGTGAGTCGGTTCAGGGGATCCCGTTCCTACAGTGAGTCGGTTCAGGGGATCCCGTTCCTACAGTGAGTCGGTTCAGGGGATCCCGTTCCTACAGTGAGACGGTTCAGGGGATCATGTTCCTACAGTGAGTCGGTTCAGGGAATCCCGTTCCTACAGTGAGACGGTTCAGGGGATCCCGTTCCTACAGTGAGTCGGTTCAGGGGATCCCGTTCCTACAGTGAGACGGTTCAGGGGATCCTGTTCCTACAGCGAGTCGGTTCAGGGGATCATGTTCCTACAGTGAGTCGGTTCAGGGGATCATGTTCCTACAGTGAGACGGTTCAGGGGATCCCGTTCCTACAGTGAGACGGTTCAGGGGATCCCAATCCTGCAGTGAGTCGGTTCAGGGGATCCCGTTCCTACAGTGAGTCGGTTCAGAGGATCCCGTTCCTACAGTGTGACAGTTCAGGGGATCCCGTTCCTGCAGTGAGTCGGTTCAGGGGATTCTGTTCCTACAGTGAGTCGGTTCAGGGGATCCCGTTCCTACAGTGAGACGGTTCAGGGGATCCCGTTCCCACAGTGAGACGGTTCAGGGGATCCCGTTCCTACAGTGAGTCGGTTCAGGGGATCCCGTTACTGCAGTGAGATGGTTCAGGGGATCCCGTTCCTACAGTGAGTCGGTTCAGGGTATCCCGTTCCTACAGTGAGACGGTTCAGGGGATCCCGTTCCTACAGTGAGACGGTTCATGGGATCCCGTTCCTAGAGTGAGACGGTTCAGGGGATCCCGTTCCTACAGTGAGTCGGTTCAGGGGATCCCGTTCCTACAGTGAGACGGTTCAGGGGATCCCAATCCGACAGTGAGACGGTTCAGGGGATCCCGTTCCTACAGTGAGACGGTTCAGGGGATCCCGTTCCGACAGTGAGACGGTTCAGGGGATCCCGTTCTGACAGTGAGTCGCTTCAGGGGATCCCGTTCCGACAGTGAGACGGTTCAGGGGATCCCGTTCCTACAGTGAGTCGGTTCAGGGTATCCTGTTCCTACAATGAGTCGGTTCAGGGGATCCCGTTCCTACAGTGAGACGGTTCAGGGGATCCCGTTCCGACAGTGAGACGGTTCAGGGGATCCCGTTCCTACAGTGAGTCGGTTCAGGGGATCCCGTTCCTACAGCGAGTCAGTTCAGGGGATCCCGTTCCTATAGTGAGTCGGTTCAGTGGATCCCAATCCTACAGTGAGACAGTTCATGGGATCCCGTTCCTACAGTGAGACAGTTCATGGGATCCCGTTCCTACAGTGAGACGGTTCAGGGGATCCCAATCCTACAGTGAGTCGGTACAAGGAATCCCGTTCCGACAGTGAGTCGGTTCAGGGGATCCCGTTCCTACAGTGAGTCGGTTCAGGGGATCCCGTTCCTACAGTGAGTCGGTTCAGGGGATCCCGTTCCTACAGTGAGACGGTTCAGGGGATCCTGTTCCTACAGCGAGTCGGTTCAGGGGATCATGTTCCTACAGTGAGTCGGTTCAGGGGATCATGTTCCTACAGTGAGACGGTTCAGGGGATCCTGTTCCTACAGTGAGACGGTTCAGGGGATCCCAATCCTGCAGTGAGTCGGTTCAGGGGATCCCGTTCCTACAGTGAGTCGGTTCAGGGGATCCCGTTCCTACAGTGTGACAGTTCAGGGGATCCCGTTCCTGCAGTGAGTCGGTTCAGGGGATTCTGTTCCTACAGTGAGTCGGTTCAGGGGATCCCGTTCCTACAGTGAGACGGTTCAGGGGATCCCGTTCCCACAGTGAGACGGTTCAGGGGATCCCGTTCCTACAGTGAGTCGGTTCAGGGGATCCCGTTACTGCAGTGAGATGGTTCAGGGGATCCCGTTCCTACAGTGAGTCGGTTCAGGGTATCCCGTTCCTACAGTGAGACGGTTCAGGGGATCCCGTTCCTACAGTGAGACGGTTCATGGGATCCCGTTCCTAGAGTGAGACGGTTCAGGGGATCCCGTTCCTACAGTGAGTCGGTTCAGGGGATCCCGTTCCTACAGTGAGACGGTTCAGGGGTTCCCAATCCTACAGTGAGACGGTTCAGGGGATCCCGTTCCTACAGTGAGACGGTTCAGGGGATCCCGTTCCGACAGTGAGACGGTTCAGGGGATCCCGTTCTGACAGTGAGTCGCTTCAGGGGATCCCGTTCCGACAGTGAGACGGTTCAGGGGATCCCGTTCCTACAGTGAGTCGGTTCAGGGGATCCTGTTCCTACAATGAGTCGGTTCAGGGGATCCCGTTCCTACAGTGAGACGGTTCAGGGGATCCCGTTCCGACAGTGAGACGGTTCAGGGGATCCCGTTCCTACAGTGAGTCGGTTCAGGGGATCCCGTTCCTACAGCGAGTCAGTTCAGGGGATCCCGTTCCTATAGTGAGTCGGTTCAGTGGATCCCAATCCTACAGTGAGACAGTTCATGGGATCCCGTTCCTACAGTGAGACAGTTCATGGTATCCCGTTCCGACAGTGAGACGGTTCAGGGGATCCCAATCCTACAGTGAGTCGGTGCAAGGAATCCCGTTCCGACAGTGAGTCGGTTCAGGGGATCCCGTTCCTACAGTGAATCGGTTCAGGGGATCCCGTTCCTGCAGTGAGTCGGTTCAGGGGATCCCGTTCCTACAGTGAGTCGGTTCAGGGGATCCCGTTCCTGCAGTGAGATGGTTCAAGGAATCCCGTTCCGACAGTGAGTCGGTTCAGGGGATCCCGTTCCTACAGTGAGTCGGTTCAGGGGATCCCGTTCCGACAGTGAGTCGGTTCAGGGGATCCCGTTCCCACAGTGAGTCGGTTCAGGGGATCCCGTTCCCACAGTGAGACGGTTCAGGGGATCCCGTTCCTACAGTGAGACGGTTCAGGGGATCCTGTTCCTACAGTGAGTCGGTTCAGGGGATCCCGTTCCTACAGTGAGACGGTTCAGGGGATCCCGTTCCTACAGTGAGACGGTTCAGGGGATCCCGTTCCTACAGTGAGACGGTTCAGGGGATCCCGTTCCTACAGTGAGTCGGTTCAGGGGATCCCGTTCCTACAGTGAGACGGTTCAGGGGATCCCGTTCCTAAAGTGAGACGGTTCAGGGGATCCCGTTCCTACAGTGAGACGGTTCAGGGGATCCCGTTCCTACAGTGAGACGGTTCAGGGGATCCTGTTCCTACAGTGAGTCGGTTCAGGGGATCCCGTTCCTGGAGTGAGACGGGTCAGGGGATCCCGTTCCTACAGTGAGACGGTTCAGGGGATCCCGTTCCTACAGTGAGTCGGTTCAGGGGATCACGTTCCTGCAGTGAGACGGTTCAGGGAATCCCGTTCCTACAGTGAGTCGGTTCAGGGGATCCCGTTCCTACAGTGAGACGGTTCAGGGGATCCCAATCCTACAATAAGTCGGTTCAGGGGATCCCGTTCCTACAGTGAGTCGGTTCAGGGGATCCCGTTCCTACAGTGAGTCGGTTCAGGGGATCCTGTTCCGACAGTGAGACGGTTCAGGGAATCCCGTTCCTACAGTGAGTCGGTTCAGGGGATCCCGTTCCTACAGTGAGACGGTTCAGGGGATCCCAATCCTACAATAAGTCGGTTCAGGGGATCCCGTTCCTACAGTGAGTCGGTTCAGGGGATCCCGTTCCTACAGTGAGTCGGTTCAGGGGATCCCGTTCCTACAGTGAGTCGGTTCAGGGGATCCCGTTCCTACAGTGAGTCGGTTCAGGGGATCCCGTTCCTACAGTGAGACGATTCAGGGGATCCCGTTTCTGCAGTGAGATGCTTCAGGGGATCCCGTTCCTACAGTGAGTCAGTTCAGGGGATCCCGTTCCTACAGTGAGTCGGTTCAGGGGATCCCGTTCCTACAGTGAGTCGGTTCAGGGGATCCCGTTCCTACAGTGAGACGGTTCAGGGGATCATGTTCCTGCAGTGAGACGGTTCAGGGGATCCTGTTCCTACAGCGAGTCGGTTCAGGGGATCCCGTTCCTACAGTGAGTCGGTTCAGGGGATCCTGTTCCTACAGTGAGACGGTTCAGGGGATCCCGTTCCTACAGTGAGACGGTTCAGGGGATCCCGTTCCTACAGTGAGACGGTTCAGGGGATCCTGTTCCTACAGTGAGACGGTTCAGGGGATCCCGTTCCTACAGTGAGTCGGTTCAGGGGATCCCGTCCCTACAGTGAGACGTTTCAGGGGATCCCGTTCCTACAGTGAGTCGGTTCAGGGGATCCCAATCCTACAATGAGTCGGTTCAGGGGATCCCGTTCCTACAGTGAGTCGGTTCAGGGGATCCCGTTCCTACAGTGAGTCGGTTCAGGGGATCCTGTTCCGACAGTGAGACGGTTCAGGGGATCATGTTCCTACAGTGAGACGGTTCAGGGGATCATGTTCCTACAGTGAGTCGGTTCAGGGGATCCCGTTCCTACAGTGAGTCGGTTCAGGGGATCCCAATCCTACAGTGAGTCGGTTCAGGGGATCCCGTTCCTACAGTGAGTCGGTTCAGGGGATCCCGTTCCTACAGTGAGACGGTCAGGGGATCCCGTTCCTACAGTGAGACGGTTCAGGGGATCCCGTTCCTAGAGTGAGTCGGTTCAGGGGATCCCGTTCCTACAGTGAGACGGTTCAGGGGATCCCGTTCCTACAGTGAGTCGGTTCAGGGGATCCCAATCCTACAGTGAGTCGGTTCAGGGGATCCCGTTCCTACAGTGAGTCGGTTCAGGGGATCCCGTTCCTACAGTGAGATGGTTCAGGGGATCCTGTTCCTTCAGTGAGACGGTTCAGGGGATCATGTTCCTACAGTGAGTCAGTTCAGGGGATCCTGTTCCTACAGTGAGACGGTTCAGGGGATCCCGTTCCTACAGTGAGACGGTTCAGGGGATCCCGTTCCTACAGTGAGACGGTTCAGGGGATCCCAATCCTACAGTGAGTCGGTTCAGGGGATCCCGTTCCTACAGTGAGACGGTTCAGGGGATCCCGTTCCTACAGTGAGACGGTTCAGGGGATCCCAATCCTACAGTGAGTCGGTTCAGGGGATCCCGTTCCTACAGTGAGTCGGTTCAGGGGATCCCGTTCCTACAGTGAGACAGTTCAGGGGATCCCGTTCCTACAGTGAGACGGTTCATGGGATCCCGTTCCTACAGTGAGTCAGTTCAGGGGATCCCGTTCCTACAGTGAGTCGGTTCAGGGGATCCCGTTCCTACAGTGAGTCGGTTCAGGGGATCCCGTTCCGACAGTGAGATGGTTCATGGGATCCCGTTCCTACAGTGAGATGGTTCATGGGATCCCGTTCCTACAGTGAGTCAGTTCAGGGGATCCCGTTCCTACAGTGAGATGGTTCATGGGATCCCGTTCCTACAGTGAGTCGGTTCAGGGGATCCCGTTCCTACAGTGAGACGATTCAGGGGATCCCGTTTCTGCAGTGAGATGCTTCAGGGGATCCCGTTCCTACAGTGAGTCAGTTCAGGGGATCCCGTTCCTACAGTGAGTCGGTTCAGGGGATCCCGTTCCTACAGTGAGTCGGTTCAGGGGATCCCGTTCCTACAGTGAGACGGTTCAGGGGATCATGTTCCTGCAGTGAGACGGTTCAGGGGATCCTGTTCCTACAGCGAGTCGGTTCAGGGGATCCCGTTCCTACAGTGAGTCGGTTCAGGGGATCCTGTTCCTACAGTGAGACGGTTCAGGGGATCCCGTTCCTACAGTGAGACGGTTCAGGGGATCCCGTTCCTACAGTGAGACGGTTCAGGGGATCCTGTTCCTACAGTGAGACGGTTCAGGGGATCCCGTTCCTACAGTGAGTCGGTTCAGGGGATCCCGTCCCTACAGTGAGACGTTTCAGGGGATCCCGTTCCTACAGTGAGTCGGTTCAGGGGATCCCAATCCTACAATGAGTCGGTTCAGGGGATCCCGTTCCTACAGTGAGTCGGTTCAGGGGATCCCGTTCCTACAGTGAGTCGGTTCAGGGGATCCTGTTCCGACAGTGAGACGGTTCAGGGGATCATGTTCCTACAGTGAGACGGTTCAGGGGATCATGTTCCTACAGTGAGTCGGTTCAGGGGATCCCGTTCCTACAGTGAGTCGGTTCAGGGGATCCCAATCCTACAGTGAGTCGGTTCAGGGGATCCCGTTCCTACAGTGAGTCGGTTCAGGGGATCCCGTTCCTACAGTGAGACGGTCAGGGGATCCCGTTCCTACAGTGAGACGGTTCAGGGGATCCCGTTCCTAGAGTGAGTCGGTTCAGGGGATCCCGTTCCTACAGTGAGACGGTTCAGGGGATCCCGTTCCTACAGTGAGTCGGTTCAGGGGATCCCAATCCTACAGTGAGTCGGTTCAGGGGATCCCGTTCCTACAGTGAGTCGGTTCAGGGGATCCCGTTCCTACAGTGAGATGGTTCAGGGGATCCTGTTCCTTCAGTGAGACGGTTCAGGGGATCATGTTCCTACAGTGAGTCAGTTCAGGGGATCCTGTTCCTACAGTGAGACGGTTCAGGGGATCCCGTTCCTACAGTGAGACGGTTCAGGGGATCCCGTTCCTACAGTGAGACGGTTCAGGGGATCCCAATCCTACAGTGAGTCGGTTCAGGGGATCCCGTTCCTACAGTGAGACGGTTCAGGGGATCCCGTTCCTACAGTGAGACGGTTCAGGGGATCCCAATCCTACAGTGAGTCGGTTCAGGGGATCCCGTTCCTACAGTGAGTCGGTTCAGGGGATCCCGTTCCTACAGTGAGACAGTTCAGGGGATCCCGTTCCTACAGTGAGACGGTTCATGGGATCCCGTTCCTACAGTGAGTCAGTTCAGGGGATCCCGTTCCTACAGTGAGTCGGTTCAGGGGATCCCGTTCCTACAGTGAGTCGGTTCAGGGGATCCCGTTCCGACAGTGAGATGGTTCATGGGATCCCGTTCCTACAGTGAGATGGTTCATGGGATCCCGTTCCTACAGTGAGTCAGTTCAGGGGATCCCGTTCCTACAGTGAGATGGTTCATGGGATCCCGTTCCTACAGTGAGATGGTTCATGGGATCCCGTTCCTACAGTGAGTCAGTTCAGGGGATCCCGTTCCGACAGTGAGATGGTTCATGGGATCCCGTTCCGACAGTGAGTCAGTTCAGGAGATCCCGTTCCTACAGTGAGACGGTTCAGGGGATCCCGTTCCGACAGTGAGATGGTTCATGGGATCCCGTTCCTGCAGTGAGACAGTTCAGGGATCACGTTCCTACAGTGAGATGGTTCAGGGGATCCCGTTCCTACAGTGAGACGGTCAGGGGATCCCGTTCCTACAGTGAGACGGTCAGGGGATCCCGTTCCTACAGTGAGACGGTTCAGGGGATCCCGTTCCTACAGTGAGACGGTTCAGGGGATCCCGTTCCTACAGTGAGACGGTTCAGGGGATCCCGTTCCTACAGTGAGACCGTTCAGGGGATCCCGTTCCTACAGTGAGACCGTTCATGGGATCCCGTTCCTACAGTGAGACAGTCAGGGGATCCCGTTCCTACAGTGAGACGGTCAGGGGATCCCGTTCCTACAGTGAGACGGTCAGGGGATCCTGTTCCTACAATGAGACGGTTCAGGGGATCCCGTTCCTAAAGTGAGACGGTTCAGGGGATCCTGTTCCTACAGTGAGACGGTTCAGGGGATCCCGTTCCTACAGTGAGTCGGTTCAGGGGATCCTGTTCCTACAATGAGACGGTTCAGGGGATCCCGTTCCTAAAGTGAGACGGTTCAGGGGATCCTGTTCCTACAGTGAGACGGTTCAGGGGATCCTGTTCCTACAGTGAGACGGTTCAGGGGATCCCGTTCCTACAGTGAGTCGGTTCAGGGGATCCCGTTCCTACAGTGAGTCGGTTCAGGGGATCCTGTTCCTACAGTGAGACGGTTCAGGGGATCCCGTTCCTACAGTGAGACGGTTCAGGGGATCCCGTTCCTACAGTGAGACGGTTCAGGGGATCCTGTTCCTACAGTGAGACGGTTCAGGGGATCCCGTTCCTACAGTGAGTCGGTTCAGGGGATCCCGTCCCTACAGTGAGACGGTTCAGGGGATCCCGTTCCTACAGTGAGTCGGTTCAGGGGATCCCAATCCTACAATGAGTCGGTTCAGGGGATCCCGTTCCTACAGTGAGTCGGTTCAGGGGATCCCGTTCCTACAGTGAGTCGGTTCAGGGGATCCTGTTCCGACAGTGAGACGGTTCAGGGGATCATGTTCCTACAGTGAGACGGTTCAGGGGATCATGTTCCTACAGTGAGTCGGTTCAGGGGATCCCGTTCCTACAGTGAGTCGGTTCAGGGGATCCCAATCCTACAGTGAGTCGGTTCAGGGGATCCCGTTCCTACAGTGAGTCGGATCAGGGGATCCCGTTCCTACAGTGAGACGGTCAGGGGATCCCGTTCCTCCAGTGAGACGGTTCAGGGGATCCCGTTCCTAGAGTGAGTCGGTTCAGGGGATCCCGTTCCTACAGTGAGACGGTTCAGGGGATCCCGTTCCTACAGTGAGTCGGTTCAGGGGATCCCAATCCTACAGTGAGTCGGTTCAGGGGATCCCGTTCCTACAGTGAGTCGGTTCAGGGGATCCCGTTCCTACAGTGAGATGGTTCAGGGGATCCTGTTCCTACAGTGAGACGGTTCAGGGGATCATGTTCCTACAGTGAGTCAGTTCAGGGGATCCTGTTCCTACAGTGAGACGGTTCAGGGGATCCCGTTCCTACAGTGAGACGGTTCAGGGGATCCCGTTCCTACAGTGAGACGGTTCAGGGGATCCCGTTCCTACAGTGAGACGGTTCAAGGGATCCCAATCCTACAGTGAGTCGGTTCAGGGGATCCCGTTCCTACAGTGAGACGGTTCAGGGGATCCCGTTCCTACAGTGAGACGGTTCAGGGGATCCCAATCCTACAGTGAGTCGGTTCAGGGGATCCCGTTCCTACAGTGAGTCGGTTCAGGGGATCCCGTTCCTGCAGTGAGACAGTTCAGGGGATCCCGTTCCTACAGTGAGACGGTTCATGGGATCCCGTTCCTACAGTGAGTCAGTTCAGGGGATCCCGTTCCTACAGTGAGTCGGTTCAGGGGATCCCGTTCCTACAGTGAGTCGGTTCAGGGGATCCCGTTCCGACAGTGAGATGGTTCATGGGATCCCGTTCCTACAGTGAGATGGTTCATGGGATCCCGTTCCTACAATGAGTCAGTTCAGGGGATCCCGTTCCTACAGTGAGATGGTTCATGGGATCCCGTTCCTACAGTGAGATGGTTCATGGGATCCCGTTCCGACAGTGAGTCAGTTCAGGGGATCCCGTTCCGACAGTGAGATGGTTCATGGGATCCCGTTCCGACAGTGAGTCAGTTCAGGAGATCCCGTTCCTACAGTGAGACGGTTCAGGGGATCCCGTTCCGACAGTGAGATGGTTCATGGGATCCCGTTCCTGCAGTGAGACAGTTCAGGGATCACGTTCCTACAGTGAGATGGTTCAGGGGATCCCGTTCCTACAGTGAGACGGTCAGGGGATCCCGTTCCTACAGTGAGACGGTCAGGGGATCCCGTTCCTACAGTGAGACGGTTCAGGGGATCCCGTTCCTACAGTGAGACGGTTCAGGGGATCCCGTTCCTACAGTGAGACGGTTCAGGGGATCCCGTTCCTACAGTGAGACCGTTCAGGGGATCCCGTTCCTACAGTGAGACGGTTCATGGGATCCCGTTCCTACAGTGAGACAGTCAGGGGATCCCGTTCCTACAGTGAGACGGTCAGGGGATCCCGTTCCTACAGTGAGACGGTCAGGGGATCCTGTTCCTACAATGAGACGGTTCAGGGGATCCCGTTCCTAAAGTGAGACGGTTCATGGGATCCCGTTCCTACAGTGAGTCGGTTCAGGGGATCCCGTTCCTACAGTGAGACGGTCAGGGGATCCCGTTCCTACAGTGAGACGGTTCAGGGGATCCCGTTCCTAGAGTGAGTCGGTTCAGGGGATCCCGTTCCTACAGTGAGACGGTTCAGGGGATCCCGTTCCTACAGTGAGTCGGTTCAGGGGATCCCGTTCCTACAGTGAGACGGTCAGGGGATCCCGTTCCTACAGTGAGACGGTTCAGGGGATCCCGTTCCTACAGTGAGTCGGTTCAGGGGATCCCGTTCCGACAGTGAGACGGTTCAGGGGATCCCGTTCCTACAGTGAGTCGGTTCAGGGGATCCCGTTCCTACAGTGAGACGGTTCAGGGGATCCTGTTCCTACAGCGAGTCGGTTCAGGGGATCCCGTTCCTCGAGTGAGTCGGTTCAGGGGATCCCGTTCCTACAGTGAGTCGGTTCAGGGGATCCCGTTCCTACAGTGAGACGGTTCAGGGGATCCCGTTCCTACAGTGAGACGGTTCAGGGGATCCCGTTCCTACAGTGAGACGGTTCAGGGGATCCCGTTCCTACAGTGAGACGGTTCAGGGGATCATGTTCCTACAGCGAGTCGGTTCAGGGGATCCCGTTCCTACAGTGAGACGGTTCAGGGGATCCCGTTCCTACAGTGAGACGGTTCAGGGGATCTTGTTCCTACAGCGAGTCGGTTCAGGGGATCCCGTTCCTACAGTGAGACGGTTCAGGGGATCCCGTTCCTACAGTGAGACGGTTCAGGGGATCCTGTTCCTACAGCGAGTCGGTTCAGGGGATCCCGTTCCTACAGTGAGACGGTTCAGGGGATCCCGTTCCTACAGTGAGACGGTTCAGGGGATCCCGTTCCGACAGTGAGACGGTTCAGGGGATCCCGTTCCGACAGTGAGACGGTGCAGGGGATCCCGTTCCTACAGTGAGTCGGTTCAGGGGATCCCGTTCCTACAGTGAGTCGGTTCAGGGGATCCCGTTCCGACAGTGAGTCGGTTCAGGGGATCCCGTTCCTACAGTGAGTCGGTTCAGGGGATCCCATTCCTACAGTGAGACGGTTCAGGGGATCCCGTTCCTACAGCGAGTCGGATCAGGGGATCCCGTTCCTGGAGTGAGTCGGTTCAGGGGATCCCGTTCCTACAGTGAGTCGGTTCAGGGGATCCCGTTCCGACAGTGAGACGGTTCAGGGGATCCCGTTCCTACAGTGAGACGGTTCAGGGGATCCCGTTCCTACAGTGAGACGGTTCAGGGGATCATGTTCCTACAGCGAGTCGGTTCAGGGGATCCCGTTCCTACAGCGAGACGGTTCAGGGGATCCCGTTCCTACAGTGAGACGGTTCAGGGGATCCTGTTCCTACAGCGAGTCGGTTCAGGGGATCCCGTTCCTGCAGTGAGACGGTTCAGGGGATCCCGTTCCTACAGTGAGACGGTTCAGGGGATCCTGTTCCTACAGCGAGTCGGTTCAGGGGATCCCGTTCCTACAGTGAGTCGGTTCAGGGGATCCCGTTCCTACAGTGAGACGGTTCAGGGGATCCCGTTCCTACAGTGAGTCGGTTCAGGGGATCCTGTTCCTGCAGTGAGATGGTTCAGGGGATCATGTTCCTGCAGTGAGACGGTTCAGGGGATCCTGTTCCTACAGTGAGTCGGTTCAGGGGATCCCGTTCCGACAGTGAGACGGTTCAGGGGATCCCGTTCCGACAGTGAGACGGTTCAGGGGATCCCGTTCCGACAGTGAGACGGTTCAGGGGATCCCGTTCCGACAGTGAGACGGTTCAGGGGATCCCGTTCCTACAGTGAGACGGTTCAGGGGATCCTGTTCTGACAGCGAGTCGGTTCAGGGGATCCTGTTCCTACAGCGAGTCGGTTCAGGGGATCCCGTTCCTACAGTGAGTCGGTTCAGGGGATCCTGTTCCTACAGTGAGACGGTTCAGGGGATCCCGTTCCTACAGTGAGACGGTTCAGGGGATCCCGTTCCTACAGTGAGACGGTTCAGGGGATCCCGTCCCTACAGTGAGACGGTTCAGAGGATCCCGTTCCTACAGTGAGTCGGTTCAGGGGATCCCAATCCTACAATGAGTCGGTTCAGGGGATCCCGTTCCTACAGTGAGTCGGTTCAGGGGATCCCGTTCCTACAGTGAGACGGTTCAGGGGATCCCGTTCCTACAGTGAGACGGTTCAGGGGATCCCGTTCCTACAGTGAGACGGTTCAGGGGAACCCGTTCCTACAGTGAGACGGTTCAGGGGATCCCGTTCCTACAGTGAGACGGTTCAGGGGATCCCGATCCTACAGTGAATCGGTTCAGGGGATCCCGTTCCTACAGTGAGTCGGTTCAGGGGATCCCGTTCCTACAGTGAGTCGGTTCAGGGGATCATGTTCCTGCAGTGAGACGGTTCAGGGGATCATGTTCCCACAGTGAGTCGGTTCAGGGAATCCCGTTCCTACAGTGAGACGGTTCAGGGGATCCCGTTCCTACAGTGAGTCGGTTCAGGGGATCCCGTTCCTACAGTGAGACGGTTCAGGGGATCCTGTTCCTACAGCGAGTCGGTTCAGGGGATCATGTTCCTACAGTGAGTCGGTTCAGGGGATCATGTTCCTACAGTGAGACGGTTCAGGGGATCCCGTTCCTACAGTGAGTCGGTTCAGGGGATCCCAATCCGACAGTGAGTCGGTTCAGGGGATCCTGTTCCTACAGTGAGACGGTTCAGGGGATCCCGTTCCGACAGTGAAACGGTTCAGGGGATCCCAATCCTGCAGTGAGTCGGTTCAGGGGATCCCGTTCCTACAGTGAGTCGGTTCAGGGGATCCCGTTCCTACAGTGAGACAGTTCAGGGGATCCCGTTCCTGCAGTGAGTCGGTTCAGGGGATCCTGTTCCTACAGTGAGTCGGTTCAGGGGATCCCGTTCCTACAGTGAGACGGTTCAGGGGATCCCGTTCCCACAGTGAGACGGTTCAGGGGATCCCGTTCCCACAGTGAGACGGTTCAGGGGATCCCGTTCCTACAGTGAGTCGGTTCAGGGGATCCCGTTACTGCAGTGAGATGGTTCAGGGGATCCCGTTCCTACAGCGAGTCGGTTCAGGGGATCCCGTTCCTACAGTGAGACGGTTCAGGGGATCCCGTTCCTACAGTGAGATGGTTCAGGGGATCCCGTTCCTACAGTGAGACGGTTCAGGGGATCCCGTTCCTCCAGTGAGTCGGTTCAGGGGATCCCGTTCCTCCAGTGAGACGGTTCAGGGGATCCCAATCCTACAGTGAGACGGTTCAGGGGATCCCGTTCCTACAGTGAGACGGTTCAGGGGATCCCGTTCCGACAGTGAGACGGTTCAGGGGATCCCGTTCTGACAGTGAGTCGCTTCAGGGGATCCCGTTCCGACAGTGAGACGGTTCAGGGGATCCCGTTCCGACAGTGAGTCGGTTCAGGGGATCCTGTTCCTACAATGAGTCGGTTCAGGGGATCCCGTTCCTACAGTGAGTCGGTTCAGGGGATCCCGTTCCTACAGTGAGTCGGTTCAGGAGATCCCAATCCTACAGTGAGACGGTTCAGGGGATCCCGTTCCTACAGTGAGTCGGTTCAGGGGATCCCGTTCCTACAGCGAGTCAGTTCAGGGGATCCCGTTCCTATAGTGAGTCGGTTCAGTGGATCCCAATCCTACAGTGAGACAGTTCATGGGATCCCGTTCCTACAGTGAGACAGTTCATGGGATCCCGTTCCTACAGTGAGACGGTTCAGGGGATCCCAATCCAACAGTGAGTCGGTACAAGGAATCCCGTTCCGACAGTGAGTCGGTTCAGGGGATCCCGTTCCTACAGTGAGTCGGTTCAGGGGATCCCGTTCCTACAGTGAGTCGGTTCAGGGGATCCCGTTCCTACAGTGAGTCGGTTCAGGGGATCCCGTTCCTACAGTGAGTCGGTTCAGGGGATCCCGTTCCTGCAGTGAGATGGTTCAAGGAATCCCGTTCCGACAGTGAGTCGGTTCAGGGGATCCCGTTCCTACAGTGAGTCGGTTCAGGGGATCCCGTTCCTACAGTGAATCGGTTCAGGGGATCCCGTTCCTACAGTGAGTCGGTTGAGGGGATCCCGTTCCCACAGTGAGACGGTTCTCGGGGATCCCGTTCCTCCAGTGAGACGGTTCAGGGGATCCTGTTCCTACAGTGAGTCGGTTCAGGGGATCCCGTTCCTACAGTGAGACGGTTCAGGGGATCCCGTTCCTACAGTGAGACGGTTCAGGGGATCCCGTTCCTACAGTGAGACGGTTCAGGGGATCCCGTTCCTACAGTGAGACGGTTCAGGGGATCACGTTCCTACAGTGAGACGGTTCAGGGGATCCCGTTCCTACAGTGAGTCGGTTCAGGGGATCCCGTTCCTACAGTGAGTCGGTTCAGGGGATCCCGTTCCTACAGTGAGACGGTTCAGGGGATCCCGTTCCTACAGTGAGTCGGTTCAGGGGATCCCGTTCCTACAGTGAGACGGTTCAGGGGATCCCGTTCCTACAGTGAGACGGTTCAGGGGATCCCGTTCCTGCAGTGAGACGGTTCAGGGGATCACGTTCCTACAGTGAGACGGTTCAGGGGATCCCGTTCCTACAGTGAGTCGGTTCAGGGGATCCCGTTCCTGTAGTGAGACGGTTCAGGGGATCCCGTTCCTACAGTGAGACGGTTCAGGGGATCCCGTTCCTACAGTGAGTCGGTTCAGGGGATCCCGTTCCTGCAGTGAGACGGTTCAGGGAATCCCGTTCCTACAGTGAGTCGGTTCAGGGGATCCCGTTCCTACAGTGAGACGGTTCAGGGGATCCCAATCCTACAATGAGTCGGTTCAGGGGATCCCGTTCCTACAGTGAGTCGGTTCAGGGGATCCCGTTCCTACAGTGAGACGGTTCAGGGGATCCCAATCCTACAATGAGTCGGTTCAGGGGATCCCGTTCCTACAGTGAGTCGGTTCAGGGGATCCCGTTCCTACAGTGAGTCGGTTCAGGGGATCCTGTTCCTACAGTGAGACGGTTCAGGGGATCATGTTCCTACAGTGAGTCGGTTCAGGGGATCATGTTCCTACAGTGAGACGGTTCAGGGGTTCCGTTCCTACAGTGAGACGGATCAGGGGATCCCGTTCCTACAGTGAGTCGGTTCAGGGGATCCCGTTCCTACAGTGAGTCGGTTCAGGGGATCCCGTTCCTACAGTGAGACGGTTCAGGGGATCCTGTTCCTGCAGTGAGTCGGTTCAGGGGATCCTGTTCCTACAGTGAGTCGGTTCAGGGGATCCCGTTCCTGCAGTGAGACGATTCAGGGGATCCCGTTTCTACAGTGAGATGCTTCAGGGGATCCCGTTCCTACAGTGAGTCAGTTCAGGGGATCCCGTTCCTACAGTGAGTCGGTTCAGGGGATCCCGTTCCTACAGTGAGTCGGTTCAGGGGATCCCGTTCCTACAGTGAGACGGTTCAGGGGATCATGTTCCTGCAGTGAGACGGTTCAGGGGATCCTGTTCCTACAGCGAGTCGGTTCAGGGGATCCCGTTCCTACAGTGAGTCGGTTCAGGGGATCCTGTTCCTACAGTGAGACGGTTCAGGGGATCCCGTTCCTACAGTGAGACGGTTCAGGGGATCCTGTTCCTACAGTGAGACGGTTCAGGGGATCCCGTTCCTACAGTGAGTCGGTTCAGGGGATCCCGTTCCTACAGTGAGTCGGTTCAGGGGATCCTGTTCCTACAGTGAGACGGTTCAGGGGATCATGTTCCTACAGTGAGTCGGTTCAGGGGATCCCGTTCCTACAGTGAGTCGGTTCAGGGGATCCCAATCCTACAGTGAGTCGGTTCAGGGGATCCCGTTCCTACAGTGAGTCGGTTCAGGGGATCCCGTTCCTACAGTGAGATGGTTCAGGGGATCCTGTTCCTACAGTGAGACGGTTCAGGGGATCCCAATCCTACAATGAGTCGGTTCAGGGGATCCCGTTCCTACAGTGAGTCGGTTCAGGGGATCCCGTTCCTACAGTGAGTCGGTTCAGGGGATCCTGTTCCTACAGTGAGACGGTTCAGGGGATCATGTTCCTACAGTGAGACGGTTCAGGGGATCATGTTCCTACAGTGAGTCGGTTCAGGGGATCCCGTTCCTACAGTGAGTCGGTTCAGGGGATCCCAATCCTACAGTGAGTCGGTTCAGGGGATCCCGTTCCTACAGTGAGTCGGTTCAGGGGATCCCGTTCCTACAGTGAGATGGTTCAGGGGATCCTGTTCCTAAAGTGAGACGGTTCAGGGGATCATGTTCCTACAGTGAGTCAGTTCAGGGGATCCTGTTCCTACAGTGAGACGGTTCAGGGGATCCCGTTCCTACAGTGAGTCGGTTCAGGGGATCCTGTTCCTACAGTGAGACGGTTCAGGGGATCATGTTCCTACAGTGAGACGGTTCAGGGGATCCCGTTCCTACAGTGAGATGGTTCATGGGATCCCGTTCCTACAGTGAGTCAGTTCAGGGGATCCCGTTCCTACAGTGAGATGGTTCATGGGATCCCGTTCCTACAGTGAGATGGTTCATGGGATCCCGTTCCTACAGTGAGTCAGTTCAGGGGATCCCGTTCCGACAGTGAGATGGTTCATGGGATCCCGTTCCGACAGTGAGTCAGTTCAGGGGATCCCGTTCCTACAGTGAGACGGTTCAGGGGATCCCGTTCCGACAGTGAGACGGTCAGGGGATCCCGTTCCTACAGTGAGACGGTCAGGGGATCCCGTTCCTACAGTGAGACGGTTCAGGGGATCCCGTTCCTACAGTGAGACGGTTCAGGGGATCCCGTTCCTACAGTGAGACGGTTCAGGGGATCCCGTTCCTACAGTGAGACGGTTCAGGGGATCATGTTCCTACAGCGAGTCGGTTCAGGGGATCCCGTTCCTACAGCGAGACGGTTCAGGGGATCCCGTTCCTACAGTGAGACGGTTCAGGGGATCCTGTTCCTACAGTGAGACGGTTCAGGGGATCCTGTTCCTACAGCGAGTCGGTTCAGGGGATCCCGTTCCTTCAGTGAGACGGTTCAGGGGATCCCGTTCCTACAGTGAGACGGTTCAGGGGATCCCGTTCCTACAGTGAGACGGTTCAGGGGATCCCGTTCCGACAGTGAGACGGTTCAGGGGATCCCGTTCCTACCGTGAGTCGGTTCAGGGGATCCCGTTCCTACAGTGAGTCGGTTCAGGGGATCCCGTTCCTACAGTGAGTCGGTTCAGGGGATCCCGTTCCTACAGTGAGTCGGTTCAGGGGATCCCGTTCCTACAGTGAGTCGGTTCAGGGGATCCCGTTCCTACAGTGAGACGGTTCAGGGGATCCTGTTCCTACAGCGAGTCGGTTCAGGGGATCCCGTTCCTAGAGTGAGTCGGTTCAGGGGATCCCGTTCCTAGAGTGAGTCGGTTCAGGGGATCCCGTTCCTACAGTGAGACGGTTCAGGGGATCCCGTTCCTACAGTGAGACGGTTCAGGGGATCCCGTTCCTACAGTGAGACGGTTCAGGGGATCCCGTTCCTACAGTGAGACGGTTCAGGGGATCATGTTCCTACAGCGAGTCGGTTCAGGGGATCCCGTTCCTACAGTGAGACGGTTCAGGGGATCCCGTTCCTACAGTGAGACGGTTCAGGGGATCCTGTTCCTACAGCGAGTCGGTTCAGGGGATCCCGTTCCTACAGTGAGACGGTTCAGGGGATCATGTTCCTGCAGTGAGTCGGTTCAGGGGATCCTGTTCCTACAGCGAGTCGGTTCAGTTGATCCCGTTCCTGCAGTGAGTCGGTTCAGGGGATCATGTTCCTGCAGTGAGTCGGTTCAGGGGATCCCGTTCCTACAGTGAGACGGTTCAGGGGATCCTGTTCCTACAGTGAGACGGTTCAGGGGATCATGTTCCTGCAGTGAGTCGGTTCAGGGGATCCCGTTCCTACAGTGAGACGGTTCAGGGGATCCCGTTCCTACAGTGAGACGGTTCAGGGGATCCCGTTCCTGCAGTGAGACGGTTCAGGGGATCCCGTTCCGACAGTGAGACGGTTCAGGGGATCCTGTTCCTACAGTGAGTCGGTTCAGGGGATCCCGTTCCTGCAGTGAGTCGGTTCAGGGGATCCTGTTCCTACAGTGAGACGGTTCAGGGGATCCCGTTTCTACAGTGAGACGGTTCAGGGGATCCCGTTTCTACAGTGAGTCAGTTCAGGGGATCCCGTTCCTACAGTGAGTCGGTTCAGGGGATCCCAATCCTACAGTGAGTCGGTTCAGGGGATCCCGTTCCTACAGTGAGACGGTTCAGGGGATCCCGTTCCTAAAGTGAGACGGTTCAGGGGATCCCGTTCCTAAAGTGAGACGGTTCAGGGGATCCTGTTCCTACAGCGAGTCGGTTCAGGGGATCCTGTTCCTACAACGAGTCAGTTCAGGGGATCCCCTTCCTAAAGTGAGACGGTTCAGGGGATCCCGTTCCTACAGTGAGACGGTTCAGGGGATCCCGTTCCTGCAGTGAGACGGTTCAGGGGATCCCGTTCCTGCAGTGAGACGGTTCAGGGGATCCTGTTCCTACAGTGAGACGGTTCAGGGGATCCCGTTCCGACAGTGAGACGGTTCAGGGGATCCCCTTCCTAAAGTGAGACGGTTCAGGGGATCCCGTTCCTGCAGTGAGACGGTTCAGGGGATCCTGTTCCTACATTGAGTCGGTTCAGGGGATCCCGTTCCTACAGTGAGACGGTCAGGGGATCCCGTTCCTACAATGAGTCGGTTCAGGGGATCCCGTTCCTACAGTGAGACGGTTCAGGGGATCCTGTTCCTACAGCGAGTCGGTTCAGGGGATCGCTTTCCTACAGTGAGACGGTTCATGGAATCACAATCCTGCATTGGGTAAGTTCAGAAGATCCCGTTCCTACAGTGAGTAAGCTCAGGGGGTTGCTATATTGGGTAAGTTCAGGGGAACTCGTTCTTTCAGTGAGACAGATCGCAATAAATGGTATCTTCAACGGATCCCTTTCCAACAGTGGGTAAGTTCAGGAAATCGTTTTCCTACATTGGGGAAGGTCAGGGGATCCCAATCCTACAGTGAGTAAGTCCAGGGGATCCCATTCCTATAATTGGTAAGTTCAGGGAACCCCATTCCTATAATTGGTAAGTTCAGGGAACCCCATCCCTACAGTAATTTCAGGGGATTCCAATCCTACAGTGGGTAAGGTGATGTGGAGATGCCGGTGATGGACTGGGGTGGACAAATGTAAGGAGTCGCACAACACCAGGTTATAGTCCAACAGCTTTATTTGAAATCACAAGCTCACCTGATGAAAGAGCAAAGCTCCGAAAGCTTGTGATTTCAAATAAAGCTGTTGGACTATAACCTGGTGTTGTGCGACTCCTTACATTTTTACAATGGGTAAGTTCAGGGGATCCCATTCCTACAGTAAGTTCAGGGGATCCCATTCCTACAGTAAGTTCAGGGGATCCCATTCCTACAGTAAGTTCAGGGGATCCCATTCAACGTGGGTAAGTTCAGAGAATCCTTTTCCCACCTTGGGTAAGGCCAGGGATCTCATTCCTACATTAAGTTCAGAGGATCGCATTCCTACAATAAGTAAGTTCAGGGGATTCCTTTCCTATAATTGGTATGTTCAACGGATCCCATTTCTATATTAAGTTCAAGAGAGCGCATTCCCACAAAGTTCAGGGGATCCTGTTCCTATAATGGGTAAGTTATGGGGATCCCATTCCTAGTTCCCAAAGTTCAGGGGATCCTTTCTTACATTGGGTTAGTTCAGTGGATCCCATTCCTATAACTGCTAAGTTCAGGGGATCCCATTCCTACAGTGAGTCAGATAAGGGGATCCCAATACTACACTAAGTTCAGGGGATCCTGTTTCTACATTGAGTAAGTTCAGGGGATCCGGTTCCTACAGTGGGTAACTTCAGGGGAAACCACTCTTACACTGGGTAAGTTCAGTGGATCCCATTCCTTTATTAAGTTGAGAGGATCCCATTCCTACAGTGGTTAAATTCAGTGGTTCCTATTCCTACACTGGTTAAGTTTAGGGGATCCCATTCCTACAGTGGGTAAGTTTTGTGGATCCCATTCACAGTGGGTAAGTTCAGGGAATAATTTTCCTTCATTGGATAAGGTGAGGGGATCCTTTCCTTCCGTGAGTAAGTTGAGGGATCCGGTTCCTTCAGTAAGTTCAGCAGATCCCATTCCTACATAAAGTTCAGTGCATCCCATTCCAATTAATGGTAAATTCAGGGGATCCCATTCTCTCAGTGAGCATGTTCAGGGGATCCATGTCCTACATTGGGTAAGTTTGATGGATAACATTCTAATAAATGGTATCTTCAATGGATCCATTCCTACAGGGGATCCCATACAGGGGATCCCATTCCTATAATTAGTAAGTTCAATGGATCAGATTCCTACAGTAAGTTCTGGGGATCGAAATCCTACAGTGAGTAAGTTCAGGGGAACCCATTCCCATAATTGGGTAAGTTCAGGGGATCCCATTCCTATAATTGGGTAAGTTCAGGGGATCCTATTCCCATAATTGGGTAAGTTCAGGGGAACCCATTCCCATAATTGGGTAAGTTCAGGGGATCCCATTCCTATAATTGGGTAAGTTCAGGGGATCCCATTCCTATAATTGGGTAAGTTCAGGGATCCCATTCCCATAATTGGGTAAGTTCAGGGGATTCCATTCCTATAATTGGGTAAGTTCAGGGGATCCTATTCCCATAATTGGGTAAGTTCAGGGGATTCCAGTCCTATAATTGGGTAAGTTCAGGGGATCCTATTCCCATAATTGGGTAAGTTCAGGGGATTCCATTCCTATAATTGGGTAAGTTCAGGGGATCCTATTCCCATAATTGGGTAAGTTCAGGGGATCCCATTCCCATAATTGGGTAAGTTCAGGGGATTCCATTCCTATAATTGGGTAAGTTCAGGGGATCCCATTCCTATAATTGGGTAAGTTCAGGGATCCCATTCCCATAATTGGGTAAGTTCAGGGGATTCCATTCCTATAATTGGGTAAGTTCAGGGGATCCTATTCCCATAATTGGGTAAGTTCAGGGGATTCCATTCCTATAATTGGGTAAGTTCAGGGGATCCTATTCCCATAATTGGGTAAGTTCAGGGGATTCCATTCCTATAATTGGGTAAGTTCAGGGGATCCTATTCCCATAATTGGGTAAGTTCAGGGGATCCCATTCCCATAATTGGGTAAGTTCAGGGGATCCTATTCCCATAATTGGGTAAGTTCAGGGGAACCCATTCCCATAATTGGGTAAGTTCAGGGGATCCCATTCCTATAATTGGGTAAGTTCAGGGGATCCCATTCCTATAATTGGGTAAGTTCAGGGATCCCATTCCCATAATTGGGTAAGTTCAGGGGATTCCATTCCTATAATTGGGTAAGTTCAGGGGATCCTATTCCCATAATTGGGTAAGTTCAGGGGATTCCATTCCTATAATTGGGTAAGTTCAGGGGATCCTATTCCCATAATTGGGTAAGTTCAGGGGATTCCATTCCTATAATTGGGTAAGTTCAGGGGATCCTATTCCCATAATTGGGTAAGTTCAGGGGATCCCATTCCCATAATTGGGTAAGTTCAGGGGATTCCATTCCTATAATTGGGTAAGTTCAGGGGATCCTATTCCCATAATTGGGTAAGTTCAGGGGATTCCATTCCTATAATTGGGTAAGTTCAGGGGATCCTATTCCCATAATTGGGTAAGTTCAGGGGATTCCATTCCTATAATTGGGTAAGTTCAGGGGATCCTATTCCCATAATTGGGTAAGTTCAGGGGAACCCATTCCCATAATTGGGTAAGTTCAGGGGATCCCATTCCTATAATTGGGTAAGTTCAGGGGATCCCATTCCTATAATTGGGTAAGTTCAGGGATCCCATTCCCATAATTGGGTAAGTTCAGGGGAACCCATTCCCATAATTGGGTAAGTTCAGGGGATCCCATTCCTATAATTGGGTAAGTTCAGGGGATCCCATTCCTATAATTGGGTAAGTTCAGGGGATTCCATTCCTATAATTGGGTAAGTTCAGGGGATCCTATTCCCATAATTGGGTAAGTTCAGGGGATCCCATTCCTATAATTGGGTAAGTTCAGGGGATCCCATTCCTATAATTGGGTAAGTTCAGGGGATTCCATTCCCATAATTGGGTAAGTTCAGGGATCCCATTCCCATAATTGGGTAAGTTCAGGGGAACCCATTCCCATAATTGGGTAAGTTCAGGGGATTCCATTCCCATAATTGGGTAAGTTCAGGGATCCTATTCCCATAATTGGGTAAGTTCAGGGGATTCCATTCCTATAATTGGGTAAGTTCAAGGGATCCTATTCCCATAATTGGGTAAGGTCGGGGAATCCCATTCCTATAATTGGGTAAGTTCAGGGGATCCTATTCCCATAATTGGGTAAGTTCAGGGGATCCTATTCCCATAATTGGGTAAGTTCGGGGAATCCCATTCCTATAATTGGGTAAGTTCAGGGGATCCTATTCCCATAATTGGGTAAGTTCAGGGGATTCCATTCCTATAATTGGGTAAGTTCAGGGGATCCCATTCCCATAATTGGGTAAGTTCAGGGGATCCCATTCCCATAATTGGGTAAGTTCAGGGGATTCCATTCCTATAATTGGGTAAGTTCAGGGGATCCTATTCCCATAATTGGGTAAGTTCAGGGGATCCCATTCCCATAATTGGGTAAGTTCAGGGGATCCCATTCCTATAATTGGGTAAGTTCAGGGGATCCCATTCCCATAATTGGGTAAGTTCAGGGGATCCCATTCCCATAATTGGGTAAGTTCAGGGGATCCCATTCCTATAATTGGGTAAGTTCGGGGAATCCCATTCCTATAATTGGGTAAGTTCAGGGGATCCTATTCCCATAATTGGGTAAGTTCAGGGGATTCCATTCCTATAATTGGGTAAGTTCAGGGGATCCCATTCCCATAATTGGGTAAGTTCAGGGGATCCTATTCCCATAATTGGGTAAGTTCAGGGGATTCCATTCCTATAATTGGGTAAGTTCAGGGGATCCCATTCCTATAATTGGGTAAGTTCAGGGGATCCCATTCCTATAATTGGGTAAGTTCAGGGGAACCCATTCCCATAATTGGGTAAGTTCGGGGAATCCCATTCCTATAATTGGGTAAGTTCAGGGATCCTATTCCTATAATTGGGTAAGTTCGGGGAACCCATTCCTATAATTGGGTAAGTTCAGGGGATCCTATTCCCATAATTGGGTAAGTTCAGAGGATCGCATTCCTTCAGTGGGTAAGTTTTGTGGATCCAGTTCACAGTGGATAAGTTCGGGGAGTCCCGCTCCCATAATTGGGTAAGTTCGGGGGATCCTATTCCTACATTGGGTAAGTTTGATGGTTCCCATTCTAATAAAAGGAATGGGATCCGTTGAAGATTCCAATAGTAAGTTCAGTGGATCCCAATCCTAAAGTACAGGGGATTCTATTCCTACAGTGGGTAAGTTTATGGAGAACCCATTCAAGGTTAGTCAGTTCGGGGGATCCCGTCCCTGCAGTGAGTCAGTTCGGGGGATCCCGTCCCTGCAGTGAGTCAGTTCGGGGGATCCCGTCCCTGCAGTGAGTCAGTTCGGGGGATCCCGTCCCTGCAGTGAGTCAGGTCGGGGGATCCCGTCCCTGCAGTGAGTCAGGTCGGGGGATCCCGTCCCTGCAGTGAGTCAGGTCGGGGGATCCCGTCCCTGCAGTGAGTCAGGTCGGGGGATCCCGTCCCTGCAGTGAGTCAGGTCGGGGGATCCCGTCCCTGCAGTGAGTCAGGTCGGGGGATCCCGCCCCTGCAGTGAGTCAGGTCGGGGGATCCCGCCCCTGCAGTGAGTCAGGTCGGGGGATCCCGCCCCTGCAGTGAGTCAGGTCGGGGGATCCCGTCCCTGCAGTGAGTCAGGTCGGGGGATCCCGTCCCTGCAGTGAGTCAGGTCGGGGGATCCCGTCCCTGCAGTGAGTCAGGTCGGGGGATCCCGTCCCTGCAGTGAGTCAGGTCGGGGGATCCCGTCCCTGCAGTGAGTCAGGTCGGGGGATCCCGTCCCTGCAGTGAGTCAGGTCGGGGGATCCCGTCCCTGCAGTGAGTCAGGTCGGGGGATCCCGTCCCTGCAGTGAGTCAGGTCGGGGGATCCCGTCCCTGCAGTGAGTCAGGTCGGGGGATCCCGCCCCTGCAGTGAGTCAGGTCGGGGGATCCAGTCCCTGCAGTGAGTCAGGTCGGGGGATCCCGTCCCTGCAGTGAGTCAGGTCGGGGGATCCCGTCCCTGCAGTGAGTCAGGTCGGGGGATCCCGTCCCTGCAGTGAGTCAGGTCGGGGGATCCCGTCCCTGCAGTGAGTCAGGTCGGGGGATCCCGTCCCTGCAGTGAGTCAGGTCGGGGGATCCCGTCCCTACAGTGAGTCGGTTCGGGGATCCCGTCCCTCCAGTGAGTCGGTTCAGGGGATCCCGTCCCTCCAGTGAGACGGTTCAGGGGATCCCGTTCCTACAGTGAGACGGTTCAGGGGATCCCGTTCCTACAGTGAGACGGTTCAGGGGATCCCGTTCCTACAGTGAGACGGTTCAGGGGATCCCGTTCCCACAGTGAGACGGTTCAGGGGATCCCGTTCCTACAGTGAGACGGTTCAGGGGATCCCGTTCCTACAGTGAGACGGTTCAGGGGATCCCGTTCCTACAGTGAGTCGGTTCAGGGGATCCCGTTCCTACAGTGAGACGGTTCAGGGGATCCCGTTCCTACAGTGAGACGGTTCAGGGGATCCCGTTCCTACAGTGAGACGGTTCAGGGGATCCCGTTCCTACAGTGAGACGGTTCAGGGGATCCTGTTCCTACAGCGAGTCGGTTCAGGGGATCCCGTTCCTGCAGTGAGACGGTTCAGGGGATCCCGTTCCTACAGTGAGACGGTTCAGGGGATCCCGTTCCTACAGTGAGACGGTTCATGGGATCCCGTTCCTACAGTGAGACGGTTCAGGGGATCCCGTTCCTACAGCGAGTCGGTTCAGGGGATCCCGTTCCTACAATGAGTCAGTTCATGGAATCACAATCCTGCATTGGGTCAGTTGAGAAGATCCCGTTCCTACAGTGAGTAAGCTCAGGGGGTTGCTATATTGGGTAAGTTCAGGGGAACTCGTTCTTTCAGTGAGACAGATCGCAATAAATGGTATCTTCAACGGATCCCTTTCCTACAGTGGGTAAGTTCAGGAAATCGTTTTCCTACATTGGGGAAGGTCAGGGGATCCCAATCCTACAGTCAGTAAGTTCAGGGGATCCCATTCCTATAATTGGTAAGTTCAGGGGATCCCATTCCTATAATTGGTAAGTTCAGGCAACCCCATTCCTATAATTGGTAAGTTCAGGGGATTCCATTCCTATAATTGGTAAGTTCAGGGGATCCCATTCCTATAATTGGTAAGTTCAGGGGATCCCATTCCTATAATTGGTAAGTTCAGGGGATCCCATTCCTATAATTGGTAAGTTCAGGGGATCCCATTCCTATATTTGGTAAGTTCAGGGGATCCCATTCCTATAATTAGTAAGTTCAGGGGATCCCATTCCTATATTTGGTAAGTTCAGGGGATTCCATTCCTATAATTGGTAAGTTCAGGGAATCCCATTCCTATAATTGGTAAGTTCAGGGGATCCCATTCCTGTAATTGGTAAGTTCAGGGAACCCCATTCCTATAATTGGTAAGTTCAGGGGATTCCATTCCTATAATTGGTAAGTTCAGGGAATCCCATTCCTATAATTGGTAAGTTCAGGGAACCCCATCCCTACAGTAAGTTCAGGGGATTCCAATCCTACAGTGGGTAAGATGATGTGGAGATGCCGGTGATGGACTGGGGTGGACAAATGTAAGGAGTCGCACAACACCAGGTTATAGTCCAACAGCTTTATTTGAAATCACAAGCTCACCTGATGAAGGAGCAAAGCTCCGAAAGCTTGTGATTTCAAATAAAGCTGTTGGACTATAACCTGGTGTTGTAAGACTCCTTACATTTTTACAATGGGTAAGTTCAGGGGATCCCATTCCTACAGTAAGTTCAGGGGATCCCATTCCTACAGTAAGTTCAGGGGATCCCATTCCTACAGTAAGTTCAGGGGATCCCATTCCTACAGTAAGTTCAGGGGATCCCATTCACTGTGGGTAAGTTCAGAGAATCCTTTTCCCACCTTGGGTAAGGCCAGGGATCTCATTCCTACATTAAGTTCAGAGGATCGCATTCCTACAATAAGTAAGTTCAGGGGATTCCTTTCCTATAATTGGTATGTTCAACGGATCCCATTTCTATATTAAGTTCAAGAGAGCGCATTCCCACAAAGTTCAGGGGATCCTGTTCCTATAATGGGTAAGTTATGGGGATCCCATTCCTAGTTCCCAAAGTTCAGGGGATCCTTTCTTACATTGGGTTAGTTCAGTGGATCCCATTCCTATAACTGCTAAGTTCAGGGGATCCCATTCCTACAGTGAGTCAGATAAGGGGATCCCAATACTACACTAAGTTCAGGGGATCCTGTTTCTACATTGAGTAAGTTCAGGGGATCCGGTTCCTACAGTGGGTAACTTCAGGGGAAACCACTCTTACACTGGGTAAGTTCAGTGGATCCCATTCCTTTATTAAGTTGAGAGGATCCCATTCCTACAGTGGTTAAATTCAGTGGTTCCTATTCCTACACTGGTTAAGTTTAGGGGATCCCATTCCTACAGTGGGTAAGTTTTGTGGATCCCATTCACAGTGGGTAAGTTCAGGGAATAATTTTCCTTCATTGGATAAGGTGAGGGGATCCTTTCCTTCCGTGAGTAAGTTGAGGGATCCGGTTCCTTCAGTAAGTTCAGCAGATCCCATTCCTACATAAAGTTCAGTGCATCCCATTCCAATTAATGGTAAATTCAGGGGATCCCATTCTCTCAGTGAGCATGTTCAGGGGATCCATGTCCTACATTGGGTAAGTTTGATGGATCACATTCTAATAAATGGTATCTTCAATGGATCCATTCCTACAGGGGATCCCATTCAGGGGATCCCATTCCTATAATTAGTAAGTTCAACGGATCAGATTCCTACAGTAAGTTCTGGGGATCGAAATCCTACAGTGAGTAAGTTCAGGGATCCCATTACCATAATTGGGTAAGTTCAGGGATCCCATTCCTACTTTGAGTAAGTTTGGGGGGTTCCGCTCCCATAATTGGGTAAGTTCAGGGGGTCCCGCTCCCATAATTGGGTAAGTTCGGGGGGTCCCGCTCCCATAATTGGGTAAGTTCGGGGAGTCCCGCTCCCATAATTGGGTAAGTTCAGGGGGGTCCCGCTCCCATAATTGGGTAAGTTCGGGGAGTCCCGCTCCCATAATTGGGTAAGTTCGGGTGGTCCCGCTCCCATAATTGGGTAAGTTCGGGGGGGTCCCGCTCCCATAATTGGGTAAGTTCGGGGGGTCCCGCTCCCATAATTGGGTAAGTTCAGGGGGGTCCCGCTCCCATAATTGGGTAAGTTCGGGGGGTCCCGCTCCCATAATTGGGTAAGTTCGGGGAGTCCCGCTCCCATAATTGGGTAAGTTCAGGGGGGTCCCGCTCCCATAATTGGGTAAGTTCGGGGAGTCCCGCTCCCATAATTGGGTAAGTTCGGGGGGTCCCGCTCCCATAATTGGGTAAGTTCGGGGAGTCCCGCTCCCATAATTGGGTAAGTTCAGGGGGGTCCCGCTCCCATAATTGGGTAAGTTCGGGGGGTCCCGCTCCCATAATTGGGTAAGTTCGGGGAGTCCCGCTCCCATAATTGGGTAAGTTCAGGGGGGTCCCGCTCCCATAATTGGGTAAGTTCGGGGGGTCCCGCTCCCATAATTGGGTAAGTTCGGGGGATCCTATTCCTACATTGGGTAAGTTCAGGGGATCACATTCATTCGGTGAATATGTTGAGGGAATCCCATTCCTACATTGTTTAAGTTCAGAGGATCCTTTTCCTACATTGGGTAAGTTTGATGGTTCCCATTCTAATAAAAGGAATGGGATCCGTTGAAGATTCCAATAGTAAGTTCAGTGGATCCCAATCCTAAAGTACAGGGGATTCTATTCCTACAGTGGGTATGTTTATGGAGAACCCATTCAAGGTTAGTCAGTTCGGGGGATCCCGTTCCGGCAGTGAGTCAGGTCGGGGGATCCCGTCCCTGCAGTGAGACAGGTCGGGGGATCCCGTCCCTGCAGTGAGACAGGTCGGGGGATCCCGTCCCTGCAGTGAGTCAGGTCGGGGATCCCGTCCCTGCAGTGAGTCAGGTCGGGGGATCCCGTCCCTGCAGTGAGTCAGGTCGGGGGATCCCGTCCCTGCAGTGAGTCAGGTCGGGGGATCCCGTCCCTGCAGGGAGTCAGGTCGGGGGATCCCGTCCCTGCAGGGAGTCAGGTCGGGGGATCCCGTCCCTGCAGGGAGTCAGGTCGGGGGATCCCGTCCCTGCAGGGAGTCAGGTCGGGGGATCCCGTCCCTGCAGGGAGTCAGGTCGGGGGATCCCGTCCCTGCAGGGAGTCAGGTCGGGGGATCCCGTCCCTGCAGGGAGTCAGGTCGGGGGATCCCGTCCCTGCAGGGAGTCAGGTCGGGGGATCCCGTCCCTGCAGGGAGTCAGGTCGGGGGATCCCGTCCCTGCAGGGAGTCAGGTCGGGGGATCCCGTCCCTGCAGGGAGTCAGGTCGGGGGATCCCGTCCCTGCAGGGAGTCAGGTCGGGGGATCCCGTCCCTGCAGGGAGTCAGGTCGGGGGATCCCGTCCCTGCAGGGAGTCAGGTCGGGGGATCCCGTCCCTGCAGGGAGTCAGGTCGGGGGATCCCGTCCCTGCAGGGAGTCAGGTCGGGGGATCCCGTCCCTGCAGGGAGTCAGGTCGGGGGATCCCGTCCCTGCAGGGAGTCAGGTCGGGGGATCCCGTCCCTGCAGGGAGTCAGGTCGGGGGATCCCGTCCCTGCAGGGAGTCAGGTCGGGGGATCCCGTCCCTGCAGGGAGTCAGGTCGGGGGATCCCGTCCCTGCAGGGAGTCAGGTCGGGGGATCCCGTCCCTGCAGGGAGTCAGGTCGGGGGATCCCGTCCCTGCAGGGAGTCAGGTCGGGGGATCCCGTCCCTGCAGGGAGTCAGGTCGGGGGATCCCGTCCCTGCAGGGAGTCAGGTCGGGGGATCCCGTCCCTGCAGGGAGTCAGGTCGGGGGATCCCGTCCCTGCAGTGAGTCAGGTCGGGGGATCCCGTCCCTGCAGTGAGTCAGGTCGGGGGATCCCGTCCCTGCAGTGAGTCAGGTCGGGGGATCCCGTCCCTACAGTGAGTCAGGTCGGGGGATCCCGTCCCTACAGTGAGTCAGGTCGGGGGATCCCGTCCCTACAGTGAGTCAGGTCGGGGGATCCCGTCCCTACAGTGAGTCAGTTCAGGGGATCCTGTTCCTACAGTGAGTCAGTTCAGGGGATCCTGTTCCTACAGTGAGTATGCTCAGTGGATCCCATTCCAATATATGGTATCTTCAACTGATCCCATTCCTACAGTGGGTAATTTCAGGGTTTCCCATTCGTATAATTGGTAGGTTTTGGGGATCAAGGAATCACGTTCCTACGTTAAGTTCAATGGATCCCATTCCTATACTGGGTAAGTTATGGGGATTCCATTCCTACAGTGAGTAAGTTCAGGGAATCCTTTTACACTGGGTAAATTCAGTGGATCCCATTCCTATTATTGGTGTGTTCAGGGGATCCCTTTCCTTCAGCAAGTTCAGGGGATCCCATTCCTACATTGGATATTTCATTGGATCACATTCTAATATTAAGTTCAGGGGATCCCATTCTTATAATTGGTACGTTATGGGGATCCCAATCCTGTAGTGAGTTCAGAGGACCCCATTCCTACATTAAGTTCTGGGGATCCTGTTCCTACATTGAGTAAGCTCAGAGGATCCCGTTCCTACAGTCAGTCAGTTCAGGGGATCCTGTTCCTACAGTGAGTCAGTTCAGGGGATCCTGTTCCTACATTAAGTTCAGAGGATCCCAATCCTACAGTGAGTAAGTTCAGGGGATCCCATTCCTATAATTGGGTAAGTTATGGGGATCCCATTCCTACAATTGGGTACGTTCAGGGGATCCCATTCCTATAATTGGGTACGTTCAGGGGATCCCATTCCTATAATTGGGTAAGTTCGGGGAATCCCATTCCTATAATTGGGTAAGTTCGGGGGATCCCATTCCTATAATTGGGTAAGTTCAGGGGATTCCATTCCTATAATTGGGTAAGTTCGGGGAATCCCATTCCTATAATTGGGTAAGTTCAAGGGATCCCATTCCTATAATTGGGTAAGTTCAGGGGAATCCCATTCCTATAATTGGGTAAGTTCGGGGAATCCCATTCCTATAATTGGGTAAGTTCGGGGAATCCCATTCCTATAATTGGGTAACTTCAGGGGATCCCATTCCTATAATTGGGTAAGTTCGGGGAATCCCATTCCTATAATTGGGTAAGTTCAGGGGATCCCATTCCTATAATTGGGTAAGTTCAAGGGATCCCATTCCTATAATTGGGTAAGTTCAGGGGATCCCATTCCTACAATGGATAAGTTCAGGGGATCCCATTCCTACAGTAAGTTCACTAGATCTCATTCCTACACTTGGTAAGTTATGGGGATCTATTCAGGGTGTACAGTTCAGGGAATATCCCTAATATCAGATTCCCTAATAGGAATAATTCGTGCACTGTATTGCGATATTTAAACCCCCCTCATTATTTGTGATGGTGTTTATCCTCACTGGTACCTGATCCATTGTTTTTGAGAAAGTCTAGGCAGTGAATGGCGACAGACTATTCGACTATGGGAAGCATTACAGCCACTGTTGCCACCCGACATGCACACAGATACATGCACTTTCCAGCAGTCAATGGAAAACAACTCAGGAAGGGAGGCCCTGAGCTGACCAATGCCCACCACCACCACCACCACCACCACCAGCCCAGAGGCACTGAGTCCAATTGTAGCCTCCCAGCTGCTGCCCTGACTGAGATCAGCTGACTGATCGCAGAGCAGGACTTGAACCTGGGACCTTCCAGTCTGTCTGGTTTAGCATTACACTAGGTGCTAAATTTACACATCAGACCAGGGATGAACAAACTTTTTGGGCCACAGTGTCTAACATGGGGCCGAGGGGAAACGTATACAGTTTGTCCCGGCCTCCATTAATTCCCACATATCTCAGTTTGCTGATCTCAGTGTTACTGACTTAGGATTTATCCACCAATGAGGCAACTGCACTGAGAACAGCCCTTTCCAAATCTCCAGGCCCACGAAATTCAAAACAGGATCACCGAGCGAGCGAGCCAGAAATATCAGTGCAAACAGGATCAAGCTGCCCGAGCTTTGAGGGAGTAACATCACCAGGGTTTGGCAGCTGCCCGGAGGCCTCAGCTTGGACCCCTCTGTTCTGGGGCAAGCAAGGACGGAATATTTGCTGCTAATTAATTCACTGCATTTGCATTTGAAGGAAAAAAAATAATCAACTGCAAATGAGCAAATTGCAGGAGGGGATGGAGAATGAATGGTCTGCACAGTGTGACGGGTGAGACTGGGGAAACTGTGTCTCTTTATTGTGCCCTCAATGATGCTAACAGCTCGAACAAACAGTTTGTTTCCTGTCTGGTGAGGAGCACTTTCTTTGCCCTGTTACAGACTTTCAGAGGTGACAAGCCGACACCTACCCTGGTCTCTTGGTCCTGGACTCGGCCCTGCCCTGCCAGAGGTCCAGCACCCCGCTGTTCCGCTCATACCGGCGCTGGTACAGTTGAGATGAAGCCAGCTCCCGAAGCCTCACGGCAGACATGCTGAGAATCCGCCCTGGTGGTTCAACCGCTCTGGTTGAGAGAGGGGATTGGGTGGGGACCGGAGCACAATGGGAAGGAGGCCCCGTCAGCATCTCCTGCTTCACTCAGGCACCGAGTCAGGCTTCCTGCTCAGTTCCTTTCCCAGATCAGGCACTGCGGTCTTCCCAGTGTAAAATACACATCCACAGGGATCGAAAAGCACTTCACAGCTGCCCCGTGTCCAAGGGGGGCTCCTCAGTCCAGCTCCAGGAACCGGGCAAAACCCTCTCAATAGCAAAGTTGTGAACTCAAATACACTGGACTCGTCTGCCACTCTCCGGCATCCTCCTCTCTGCACCTTCCTGACAGGAATAACACAATCCCACTGGGAATCAGGCACAGTTTACTGGGGTGGGGGGAAGAGTCCCAGACGACATCCACAGGAGCAGGAGGAGGCCAAGGGCCATCCTAATGCTCTGGTACATACGCGCAGTCCTGTCCAGCAGGGAGTCCCACAGCTTGTCCTGCCCATTCCCACTGATTGGGACACACCATCTCAACTCTCCTTCCCAGCTCCTTTTCCCCTCAATCTGTCCCCGAGCTTCGGACTCCTGCTGGGATACAGCTCAACGGGATGGTCAGCCACAGAGTGAATCACCCGCTTGGCCATTCTTCAGTGAGTGCTGTTCGTTTAAGATATTTGACCATGGAGGGCGTCACGGCCCCTCACACATGCCCACTTTCCAGTGGGGCGATCCGATGGCACTGAGGAACTCTGGCTGGTTTCTTTTCCTCAGCACTGAGGACAATTATGGCCCCACCTGAGATCAGCAAACTCAGCACAGACTGGGGCCCAAAACTGGGGCCTGCAGCATTTCGTACAAAACCAGGTGAGGTCCTGACTGAATGGGACAGTGGGGAAAATAACCCACAGAGTGAATGAATCTCTCACTGCAACATGTGCACAGTGATGGGAAGCTGGCAAACATCACTGACAATGTGATACACTCACACCCCCATCACTGGAACACTCCCTGACACACTCACACCCTGATCACTAACACTGACACACTCACACCCCCATCACTGTAACACTCAACACCCCCATCACTGCAACACTGACACACTCACCCCCATCACTGACACACTCACACCCCCATCACTGACACACTCACACCCCCATCACTGTAACACTGACACACTCACACCCCCATCACTGTAACACTGACACACTCACACCCATCACTGTAAAACTCCGACATATCTCACACCCCACCACTGTAACACGCTCACAACCTTTACTGCAACACTCACTGAAACACCCACATTCCATCACTATAACACTCTCCGACACAACTCACACCCCATCATTGTAACTTTCTCCAATCACTCATGCCGTCTCTCTCTCTCTCTCTCTCTCATACCCCACACCCTGTCTCTCTCTCTCTCTCTCATACCCCACACCCTGTCTCTCTCTCTCTCTCTCTCTCTCTCATACCCCACACCCTGTCTCTCTCTCTCTCTCTCATACCCCACACCCTGTCTCTCTCTCTCTCTCGTACCCCACACCCTGTCTCTCTCTCTCTCTCGTACCCCACACCCTGTCTCTCTCTCTCATACCCCACACCCTGTCTCTCTCTCTCTCTCGTACCCCACACCCTGTCAGTCTCTCTCTCTCATACCCCACAACCTGTCTCTCTCTCTCTCTCTCATACCCCACAACCTGTCTCTCTCTCTCATACCCCACACCCTGTCTCTCTCTCTCTCATACCCCACAACCTGTCTCTCACTCTCTCTCTCTCTCTCTCGTACCCGACACCCTGTCTCTCTCTCTCTCCTTCGTATCTCACTCTCTTTTTCTCTCTCTCTCTCATACCCCACACCCTGTCTGTCTCTCTCTCTCTCTCTCATACCCCACACCCTGTCTGTCTCTCTCTCTCTCGCTCTGATACCCACACCCTGTCTGTCTGTCTCTCTCTCTCGTACCCCACACCCTGTCTGTCTCTCTCTCTCTCTCATACCCCACACCCTGTCTGTCTCTCTCTCTCTCGCTCTGACCCCACACCGTCTGTCTCTCTCTCTCTCTCATACCCCACACCCTGTCTCTCTCTCTCTCTCTCATATCCCACACCCTGTCTCTCTCTCTCTCTCGCTCGGACCCCACACCCTGTCAGTCTCTCTCTCTCGTACCCCACACCCTGTCTCTCTCTATCTCTCGCTCGGACCCCACACCCTGTCAGTCTCTCTCTCTCGTACCCCACACCCTGTGTCTCTCTCTCTCACCCCACACCCTGTCTCTCTCTCTCTCATACCCCACACCCTGTCTCTCTCTCTCTCATACCCCACACCCAGTCTCTCTCTCTCTCTCATACCCCACACCCTGTCAGTCTCTCTCTCTCTCATATGCCCCACACCCTGTCTCTCACTCTCTCTCTCTCTCTCGTACCCCACACCCTGTCAGTTTCTCTCTCTCGTAACCCACACCCTGTGTCTCTCTCTCTCTCTCTCTCTCTCTCATTCCCCACACCCTCTCTCTCTCTCTCATACCCCACACCCTGTCTCTCTCTCTCATTCCCCACACCCTCTCTCTCTTTCTCTCTCTCATACCCCACACCCTGTCTCTCTCTCTCATTCCCCACACCCTGTCTCTCTCTCTCTCTCATACCCCACACCCTGTCTCTCTCTCTCATACCCCACACCCTGTCTCTCTCTCTCTCTCATACCCCACACCCTGTCTCTCTCTCTAATACCCAACACCCTGTCTCTCTCTCTCTCTCATACCCCACACCCTGTCTCTCTCTCTCTCTCATACCCCACACCCTGTCTCTCTCTCTCTCTCATACCCCACACCCTGTCTCACTCTCTCTCTCTCTCTCCCCCCACACCTTGGCTCTCTCTCTCTCTCCCCCCACACCTTGGCTCTCTCTCTCTCTCTCTCCCCCCACACCCTGTGTCTCTCTCTCTCTCTCTCCCCCCACACCCTGTCTCTCTCTCTCTCTCTCATACCCCACACCCTGTCTCTCTCTCTCTCATACCCCACACCCTGTCTCTCTCTCTCTCATACCCCACACCCTGTCTCTCTCTCTCTCTCTCTCTCATACCCCACACCCTGTCTCTCTCTCTCTCTCTCTCATACCCCACACCCTGTCTCTCTCTCTCTCTCATACCCCACACCCTGTCTCTCTCTCTCTCTCTCATACCCCACACCCTGTCTCTCTCTCTCTCATACCCCACACCCTGTCTCTCTCTCTCTCTCTCTCTCATTCCCCACACCCTGTCTCTCTCTCTCTCAGACCCCAAACCCTGTCTCTCTCTCTCTCATACCCCACACCCTGTCTCTCTCTCTCTCTCTCTCTCTCTCATACCCCACACCCTGTCTCTCTCTCTCTCTCATACCCCACACCCTGTCTCTCTCTCTCTCATACCCCACACCCTGTCTCTCTCTCTCTCTCTCATACCCCACACCCTGTCTCTCTCTCTCTCTCTCATACCCCACACCCTGTCTCTCTCTCTCTCTCTCATACCCCACACCCTGTCTCTCTCTCTCTCTCATACCCCACACCCTGTCTCTCTCTCTCTCTCTCAGACCCCACACCCTGTCTCTCTCTCTCTCATACCCCACACCCTGTCTCTCTCTCTCTCTCTCTCATACCCCACACCCTGTCTCTCTCTCTCTCTCTCATACCCCACACCCTGTCTCTCTCTCTCTCTCATACCCCAAACCCTGTCTCTCTCTCTCTCTCATACCCCACACCCTGTCTCTCTCTCTCTCTCTCTCTCTCATACCCCACACCCTGTCTCTCTCTCTCTCTCTCTCATACCCCACACCCTGTCTCTCTCTTCATACCCCACACCCTGTCTCTCTCTCTCTCATACCCCACACCCTGGCTCTCCCTCTCTCTCATACCCCACACCCTGTCTCTCTCTCTCTCTCATACCCAACAACCTGTCTCTCTCTCTCTCGCTCATACCCCACACCCTGTCTCTCTCTCTCTCTCATACCCCACACCCTGTCTCTCACTCTCTCTCATACCCCACACCCTGTCTCTCTCTCTCTCTCTCTCTCATATACCCCACACCCTGTCTCTCTCTCTCTCTCTCTCATACCCCACACCCTGTCTCTCTCTCTCTCTCTCTCTCATACCTCACACCCTGTCTCTCTCTCTCATACCCCACACCCTGTCTCTCTCTCTCTCATACCCCACACCCTGTCTCTCTCTCTCTCATACCCCACACCCTGTCTCTCTCTCTCATACCCCACACACTGTCTCTCTCTCTCTCTCTCATATCCCACACCCACTCTCTCTCTCTCTCTCTCTCATACCCCACACCATCTCTCTCTCTCTCTCATACCCCACACCCTGTCTCTCTCTCTCTCTCTCTCTCTCATACCCCACACCCTGTCTCTCTCTCTCTCTCTCTCTCATTCCCCACACCCTGTCTCTCTCTATCTCTCTCATTCCCCACACCCTGTCTCTCTCTCTCTCATACCCCACACCCTGTCTCTCTCTCTCTCTCTCTCATACCCCACACCCTGTCTCTCTCTCTCTCTCGCTCGGACCCCACATCCCGTCTCTCTCTCTCTCGCACCCCACACCCCGTCTCTCATTCTCTCTCCCTCTCTCGTACCCCACACCCCGTCTCTTATTCTCTCTCCCTCTCTCACACCCCACACCCTGTCTCTCACTCTCTCTCTCTCTCTCTCTCTCATACCCCACACCCTGTCTCTCTCTCTCTCTCTCTCACATACCCCACACCCTGTCTCTCTCTCATACCCCACACCCTGTCTCTCTCTCTCTCATACCCCACACCCTGTCTCTCTCTCTCTCTCTCATACCCCACACCCTGTCTCTCTCTCTCTCTCTCTCATACCCCACACCCTGTCTCTCTCTCTCTCTCTCATACCCCACACCCTGTCTCTCTCTCTCTCTCTCATACCCCACACCCTGTCTCTCTCTCTCTCTCTCAGACCCCACACCCTGTCTCTCTCTCTCTCATACCCCACACCCTGTCTCTCTCTCTCTCATACCCCACACCCTGTCTCTCTCTCTCTCTCTCTCATACCCCACACCCTGTCTCTCTCTCTCTCTCTCTCATACCCCACACCCTGTCTCTCTCTCTCTCTCATACCCCAAACCCTGTCTCTCTCTCTCTCTCTCTCTCATACCCCACACCCTGTCTCTCTCTCTCTCATACCCCACACCCTGTCTCTCTCTCTCTCATACCCCACACCCTGTCTCTCTCTCTCTCTCATACCCCACACCCTGTCTCTCTCTCTCTCTCTCATACCCCACAGCCTGTCTCTCTCTTCATACCCCACACCCTGTCTCTCTCTCTCTCATACCCCACACCCTGGCTCTCCCTCTCTCTCATACCCCACACCCTGTCTCTCTCTCTCTCTCTCATACCCAACACCCTGTCTCTCTCTCTCTCGCTCATACCCCACACCCTGTCTCTCTCTCTCTCTCTCTCTCATACCCCACACCCTGTCTCTCTCTCTCTCTCTCTCATACCCCACACCCTGTCTCTCTCTCTCTCTCATACCCCACACCCTGTCTCTCTCTCTCATACCCAACACCCTGTCTCTCTCTCTCTCTCATACCCCACACCATCTCTCTCTCTCTCTCTCTCATACCCCACACCCTGTCTCTCTCTCTCTCTCTCTCTCATACCCCACACCCTGTCTCTCTCTCTCTCTCTCTCTCATTCCCCACACCCTGTCTCTCTCTATCTCTCTCATTCCCCACACCCTGTCTCTCTCTCTCTCATACCCCACACCCTGTCTCTCTCTCTCTCTCTCTCTCATACCCCACACCCTGTCTCTCTCTCTCTCTCGCTCGGACCCCACATCCCGTCTCTCTCTCTCTCGCACCCCACACCCCGTCTCTCATTCTCTCTCCCTCTCTCGTACCCCACACCCCGTCTCTTATTCTCTCTCCCTCTCTCACACCCCATACCCTGTCTCTCACTCTCTCTCTCTCTCTCTCTCTCATACCCCACACCCTGTCTCTCTCTCTCTCTCTCTCACATACCCCACACCCTGTCTCTCTCTCATACCCCACACCCTGTCTCTCTCTCTCTCATACCCCACACCCTGTCTCTCTCTCTCTCATACCCCACACCCTGTCTCTCTCTCTCTCTCTCATACCCCACACCCTGTCTCTCTCTCTCTCTCTCTCATACCCCACACCCTGTCTCTCTCTCTCTCTCTCATACCCCACACCCTGTCTCTCTCTCTCTCTCATACCCCACACCCTGTCTCTCTCTCTCTCTCTCTCTCTCTCATACCCCACACCCTGTCTCTCTCTCTCTCTCTCATACCCCACACCCTGTCTCTCTCTCTCTCTCTCTCATACCCCACACCCTGTCTCTCTCTCTCTCTCATACCCCAAACCCTGTCTCTCTCTCTCTCTCTCTCTCATACCCCACACCCTGTCTCTCTCTCTCTCATACCCCACACCCTGTCTCTCTCTCTCTCTCATACCCCACACCCTGTCTCTCTCTCTCTCTCTCTCATACCCCACACCCTGTCTCTCTCTTCATACCCCACACCCTGTCTCTCTCTCTCTCATACCCCACACCCTGGCTCTCCCTCTCTCTCATACCCCACACCCTGTCTCTCTCTCTCTCTCTCATACCCAACACCCTGTCTCTCTCTCTCTCGCTCATACCCCACACCCTGTCTCTCTCTCTCTCTCTCTCTCATACCCCACACCCTGTCTCTCTCTCTCTCTCTCTCATACCCCACACCCTGTCTCTCTCTCTCTCTCATACCCCACACCCTGTCTCTCTCTCTCTCTCTCAGACCCCACACCCTGTCTCTCTCTCTCTCATACCCCACACCCTGTCTCTCTCTCTCTCATACCCCACACCCTGTCTCTCTCTCTCTCTCTCTCATACCCCACACCCTGTCTCTCTCTCTCTCTCATACCCCAAACCCTGTCTCTCTCTCTCTCTCTCTCTCTCATACCCCACACCCTGTCTCTCTCTCTCTCATACCCCACACCCTGTCTCTCTCTCTCTCTCATACCCCACACCCTGTCTCTCTCTCTCTCTCTCTCATACCCCACACCCTGTCTCTCTCTTCATACCCCACACCCTGTCTCTCTCTCTCTCATACCCCACACCCTGGCTCTCCCTCTCTCTCATACCCCACACCCTGTCTCTCTCTCTCTCTCTCTCATACCCAACACCCTGTCTCTCTCTCTCTCGCTCATACCCCACACCCTGTCTCTCTCTCTCTCTCATACCCCACACCCTGTCTCTCACTCTCTCTCATACCCCACACCCTGTCTCTCTCTCTCTCTCTCATACCCCACACCCTGTCTCTCTCTCTCTCTCTCTCTCATACCTCACACCCTGTCTCTCTCTCTCATACCCCACACCCTGTCTCTCTCTCTCTCATACCCCACACCCTGTCTCTCTCTCTCTCATACCCCACACCCTGTCTCTCTCTCTCATACCCCACACACTGTCTCTCTCTCTCTCTCATATCCCACACCCACTCTCTCTCTCTCTCTCTCTCATACCCCACACCCTGTCTCTCTCTCTCTCATATACCCCACACCATCTCTCTCTCTCCAATATACCCCACACCCTCTCTCTCTCTCTCTCATATACCCCACACCCCCTCTCTCTCTGTCATGTACCCCACACCCTCTCTCTCTCTCTCTCATATACCCCACACCCCCTCTCTCTCTGTCATGTACCCCACACCCTCTCTCTCTCTCTCATATACCCCACACCCTCTCTCTCTCTCTCTCATATACCCCACACCCCCTCTCTCTCTGTCATGTACCCCACACCCTCTCTCTCTCTCTCATATACCCCACACCCCCTCTCTCTCTCTCATATACCCCACACCCTGTCTGTCTCTCTCACACCCCACACCCTGTCTCCCTCACTCTCTCATACCCCACACCCTGTCTCCCTCACTCTCTCATACCAAACACCCTGTCTCCCTCACTCTCTCATACCCCACACCCTGTCTCCCTCACTCTCTCATACCCCACACCCTGTCTCCCTCACTCTCTCATACCCCACACCCTGTCTCTCTCTCTCTCTCTCTCTCATTCCCCACACCCTGTCTCTCTCTCTCATACCCCACACCCTGTCTCTCTCTCTCTCTCATACCCCACACCCTGTCTCTCTCTCTCTCTCATACCCCACACCCTGTCTCCCTCTCTCTCTCATTCCCCACACCCTGTCTCTCTCTCTCTCTCTCTCTCATTCCCCACACCCTGTCTCTCTCTCTCTCTCTCTCATACCCCACACCCTGTCTCTCTCTCTCTCTCATACCCCACACCCTGTCTCTCTCTCTCTCATACCCCACACCCTGTCTCTCTCTCTCTCATACCCCACACCCTGTCTCTCTCTCTCTCTCATTCCCCACACCCTGTCTCTCTCTCTCTCTCTCATTCCCCACACCCTGTCTCTCTCTCTCTCTCTCATTCCCCACACCCTGTCTCTCTCTCTCTCTCATACCCCACACCCTGTCTCTCTCTCTCTCATACCCCACACCCTGTCTCTCTCTCTCTCTCTCTCTCTCGCTCGGACCCCACACCCCGTCTCTCATTCTCTCTCCCTCTCTCGTACCCCACACCCCGTCTCTCATTCTCTCTCCCTCTCTCATACCCCACACCCTGTCTCTCACTCTCTCTCTCTCTCTCTCATACCCCACACCCTGTCTCTCTCTCTCTCTCTCTCTCATACCCCACACCCTGTCTCTCTCTCTCTCTCGCTCGGACCCCACATCCCGTCTCTCTCTCTCTCGCACCCCACACCCCGTCTCTCATTCTCTCTCCCTCTCTCGTACCCCACACCCCGTCTCTTATTCTCTCTCCCTCTCTCACACCCCACACCCTGTCTCTCACTCTCTCTCTCTCTCTCTCATACCCCACACCCTGTCTCTCTCTCTCTCTCTCTCACATACCCCACACCCTGTCTCTCTCTCATACCCCACACCCTGTCTCTCTCTCTCATACCCCACACCCTGTCTCTCTCTCTCATACCCCACACCCTGTCTCTCCCTCTCATACCCCACACCCTGTCTCTCCCTCTGATACCCCACACCCTGTCTCTCTCCCTCTGATACCCCACACCCTGTCTCTCTCTCTCTCATATACCCCACACCATCTCTCTCTCTCCAATATACCCCACACCCTCTCTCTCTCTCTCTCATATACCCCACACCCCCTCTCTCTCTGTCATGTACCCCACACCCTCTCTCTCTCTCTCTCATATACCCCACACCCCCTCTCTCTCTGTCATGTACCCCACACCCTCTCTCTCTCTCTCATATACCCCACACCCCCTCTCTCTCTCTCATATACCCCACACCCTGTCTGTCTCTCTCACACCCCACACCCTGTCTCCCTCACTCTCTCATACCCCACACCCTGTCTCCCTCACTCTCTCATACCAAACACCCTGTCTCCCTCACTCTCTCATACCCCACACCCTGTCTCCCTCACTCTCTCATACCCCACACCCTGTCTCCCTCACTCTCTCATACCCCACACCCTGTCTCTCTCTCTCTCTCTCTCTCTCATTCCCCACACCCTGTCTCTCTCTCTCATACCCCACACCCTGTCTCTCTCTCTCTCTCATACCCCACACCCTGTCTCTCTCTCTCTCTCATACCCCACACCCTGTCTCCCTCTCTCTCTCATTCCCCACACCCTGTCTCTCTCTCTCTCTCTCTCATTCCCCACACCCTGTCTCTCTCTCTCTCTCTCTCATACCCCACACCCTGTCTCTCTCTCTCTCTCATACCCCACACCCTGTCTCTCTCTCTCTCATTCCCCACACCCTGTCTCTCTCTCTCTCTCTCTCATACCCCACACCCTGTCTCTCTCTCTCTCTCATACCCCACACCCTGTCTCTCTCTCTCTCATACCCCACACCCTGTCTCTCTCTCTCTCTCTCTCATTCCCCACACCCTGTCTCTCTCTCTCTCTCTCATTCCCCACACCCTGTCTCTCTCTCTCTCTCTCATTCCCCACACCCTGTCTCTCTCTCTCTCTCATACCCCACACCCTGTCTCTCTCTCTCTCATACCCCACACCCTGTCTCTCTCTCTCTCTCTCTCTCTCTCGCTCGGACCCCACATCCCGTCTCTCTCTCTCTCGCACCCCACACCCCGTCTCTCATTCTCTCTCCCTCTCTCGTACCCCACACCCCGTCTCTCATTCTCTCTCCCTCTCTCATACCCCACACCCTGTCTCTCACTCTCTCTCTCTCTCTCTCATACCCCACACCCTGTCTCTCTCTCTCTCTCTCACATACCCCACACCCTGTCTCTCTCTCATACCCCACACCCTGTCTCTCTCTCTCATACCCCACACCCTGTCTCTCCCTCTCATACCCCACACCCTGTCTCTCCCTCTGATACCCCACACCCTGTCTCTCTCCCTCTCATACCCCACACCCTGTCTCTCTCTCTCTCATATACCCCACACCATCTCTCTCTCTCCAATATACCCCACACCCTCTCTCTCTCTCTCTCATATACCCCACACCCCCTCTCTCTCTGTCATGTACCCCACACCCTCTCTCTCTCTCTCATATACCCCACACCCCCTCTCTCTCTCTCATATACCCCACACCCTGTCTGTCTCTCTCATATACCCCACACCCTGTCTCCCTCACTCTCTCATACCCCACACCCTGCCTCTCTCACTCTCCCATACCCCACACCCTGTCTCCCTCACTCTCCCATACCCCACACCATGTCTCTCTCTCTCACTCTCTCATACCCCACACCCTGTCTCCCTCACTCTCCCATACCCCAGACCCTGCCTCTCTCACTCTCCCATACCCCACACCATCTCTCACGTTCTCATAGAAACACAGAAAAATTTATTGCACAGGAGGCCATTCAGCCCATCATGTCTGTGCCGGTCAAATAAGAGCTGTCCAGCCCAATCCCACTTTCCAGCACTTGGTCCGTAGCCCTGTAGATTACAGCACTTCAAGTGCACATCCAAATACTTTTTAAATGCGACGAGGGTTTCTGCCTCTACCACCCTTTCAGGCAGTGAGTTCCAGACCCCCACCACCCTCTGGGTGAAAAATCTTTTCCTCAGGTCCCTTCTCATCCTTCTACCAATTACTTTTAATCCATGCCCCCTGGTTATTGACCCCTCTGCTAAGGGAAATAGGTCCTCCATATCCACTCTATCTAGGCCCCTCATAATTTTATCCACCTCAATTAAATCACCCCTCAACCTCCACTGTTCAAAAGAAAACAACCCCAGCCTATCCAATCTTTCCTCATAGCTAAAATTCTCCAGTCCTGGCAACATCCTCGTAAATCTCCTCTGTACCCTCTCTAGTACAATCACATCTTTCCTGTAATGTGGTGACCAGAACTGTACGCAGTGCTCAAGCGGTGACCTAACTAGTGTTTTATACAGTTCTAGCATAACCTCCCTGCTCTTATATACTATGCCTCGCCTAATAAAGGAAATTATCCTGTATGCCTTCTGAACCTTTCCTTATCTACCTGTCCTGCTACCTTCAGGGATCTGTGGACATGCACTCCAAGGTCCCTCACTTCCTCTGCACCTCTCAGTATCCTGCCATTTATTGTGTACTCCCTTGCCTTGTTTGCCCTCCCCAAATGCATTACCGCACACTTCCCTGGATTGAATTCCATTTGCCACTTTTCTGCCCACCTGACCAGTCCATTGATATCTTCCTGCAGTCTACAGCTTTCCTCCTCACTATCAACCACACGGCCAATTTTTGTATCATCTACAAACTTCTTAAACTTAAATGTAGGGGGCATGTTTAAGTCTAAATCATTAATATATACATCAAAAAGCAAGGGACCTGGTACTGAGCCCTGCGGAACCCCACTGGGAACAGCCTTCCAGTCACAAAAACACCCGTCGACCATTAGCCTTTGCTTCCTGCCACTGAGCCAATTTTGGATCCAATTTTTCACATTCCCTTGGCTTTTACTTTTTTGACCAGTCTGCCAGGTGGAAACTTGTCAAAAGTCTTGCTAAAATCCATGTAGACTACATTGAACACACTACCCTCATCAACCCTCCTTGTTACCTCCTCAAAAAATTAAATCAAGTTAGTCAGACACGACCTTCCCTTAACAAATCCATGCTGATTGTCCTTAATTAATCTGTGCCTTTCTAAATGACGGTTTATACTGTCCCTCAGAATTGATTCCAATAATTTGCCCACCATTGAGGTTAGACTGACTGTAATTACTCGATCTATCCTTTTCTCCCCTTTTAAACAATGGTTTAACATAATGTTGTTTAACAATTTAAACAATGACACAACATTAGCAGTCCTCCAATCCTCTGACACCACGCCTGTAGCCAGGGAGGATTGGAAAATGATGGTCAGAGCCTCTGCTATTTCCTCCCTGGCTTCTTCAAACAGCCTGGGATACATTTCATCCGGGCCTGGCGATTTATCTACTTTCAAAGATGCTAAACCCCTTAATACTTCCTCTCTCTCTATGTTTATCCCATCCAATATTTCACACTCCTCCTCCTTAACTACAATCTCTCATTGTCTCCCTCTTTTGTGAAGAAAGGTGCAAAGTATTCATTAAGAACCAAACCCACATCTTCCACCTCCACACACAGGTTACCTTTTTGGTCTCTAATAGGCCCGACTCTTTCCTTCATTATCCTCTTGCTCTTTATGTATTTATAAAACATTTTTGGGTTTTCCTTAATTTTACTTGCCAGTATTTTTTCATGCCCTCTCTTTGCTTTCCTAATTTCCTTTTTAATTTCACCCCTGCACTTTCCATACTCCTCTAGGCTTTCTGCAGTATTGAGCTCTCGGTGAGTGACATAAGCTTCCCTTTTTTGCCTTATCTGACCCTGTGTGCTCCTGGTCATCCAGGGGGCTCTAGATTTGGCAATCCCACCCTTTTTCTTTGTGGGAACATGTTGCCTCTGAACCCCTTGAATCTCCCTCTTGAATGTCTCCCACTGCTCTGACACTGATTTACCTTCAAGGAGCTGTTTCCAGTCCACTTTTGCTAAATCACTTCTCAGCTTAGTAAAATTGGCCTTTCCCCAATTTAGAACTTTTACTCCTGTTTCTATCTTTGTCCTTTTCCATAACTATGCTAAATCTAACTGAATTATGATCACTACCACCAAAATGCTCTCCCACTGATAGTCCATCCATCTGCCCAGCTTCATTCCCTAAAACTAAACCCCAAACTGCACCCCAGTCCCGGCCAACCCACCGTCTTCTTGGGCTTGCTGCGTACTGGCGAAAAAAGTTCTCCCAAAGGCAATTTAAGAATTCTGCACCCTCGATACCCTTCACACTGTTTGTATCCCAGTTAATATTCGGGTAGTTGAAATCCCCGACTATTATGCCCGATTGTTTTTGCACTTCAGAAATTTGCCCATATATTTGCTCTTCTATCTCCCTCTGACTGTTTGGGGGTCAAAAGTACACTCCCAGCAGTGTGACTGCCCCTTTTTTGTTCTTTAGTTCAATCCACACAGCCTCATTTGATGAGCCTTCAAACATGTCATCCCTCCACACACCCTGTCTCTCTCACACTCTCATACCCCACACCCTGTCTCTCTCTCACACCCCACACCCTGTCTCTCTCTCAGACCCCACACCCTGTCTCTCTCTCTCTCATACCCCACACCCTGTCTCTCTCTCAGACCCCACACCCTGTCTCTCTCTCTCTCATACCCCACACCCTGTCTCTCTCTCACACCCCACACCCTGTCTCTCTCTCAGACCCCACACCGTCTTTCGCTCTCTCATACCCCACACCCTCTCTCTCTCTCTCAAACCCCACACCCTGTCTCTCTCTCACTCTCATACCACACACCCTGTCTCTCTCTCTCAAACCCCACACCCTGTCTCTCTCTCTCTCTCTCATACCCCACACCCTGTCTCTCTCTCTCTCTCTCTCTCATACCACACACCCTGTCTCTCTCTCTATCTCTCTCTCTCATACCACACACCCTGTCTCTCTCTCTCTCTCTCTCATACCCCACACCCTGTCTCTCTCTCTCTATTTCTCTCTCAAACCCCACACCCTGTCTCTCTCTCTCTCTCAAACCCCACACCCTGTCTCTCTCTCTCTCATACCCCACACCGTGTCTCTCTCTCTCTCCATCTCTCTCTCAAACCCCACACCCTGTCTCTCTCTCTCTCATACCCCACACCCTGTCTCTCTCTCTCTCTCTCATACCACACACCCTGTCTCTCTCTCTCTCATACCCCACACCCTGTCTCTCTCTCTCATACCCCACACCCTGTCTCTCTCTCTCTCATACCCCACACCCTGTCTCTCTCTCTCAGTCTCTCTCATACCCCACACCCTGTCTCTCTCCCTCTCAGACCCCACACCGTCTCTCTCTCTCTCATACCCCACACCCTGTCTCTCTCTCTCTCAAACCCCACACCCTGTCTCTCTCTCTCTCATACCACACACCCTGTCTCTCTCTCTCTCTCTCCCTCATACCCCACACCGTGTCTCTCTCTCTCTCTCACTCTCATACCCCACACCGTGTCTCTCCCTCTCTCTCTCACTCTCATACCCCACAACCTGTCTCTCTCTCTCTCTCTCTCTCATACCACACACCCTGTCTCTCTCTCTCTCTCTCTCTCATACCCCACACCGTGTCTCTCTCTCTCACTCTCATACCACACACCCTGTCTCTCTATCTCTCTCTCAAACCCCACACCCTGTCTCTCTCTCTCTCATACCCCACACCGTGTCTCTCTCTCTCTCTCTCTCAAACCCCACACCCTGTCTCTCTCTCCCTCATACCCCACACCCTGTCTCTCTCTCTCTCACACCCCACACCCTGTCTATCTCTCTCTCTCATACCCCACACCCTGTCTCTCTCTCTCTCTCATACCCCACACCCTGTCTCTCTCTCTCTCATACCCCACACCCTGTTTCTCTCTCTCTCACACCCCACACCCTGTCTCTCTCTCTCTCTCTCATACCCCACACCCTGTCTCTCTCTCTCTCTCATACCCCACACCCTGTTTCTCTCTCTCTCACACCCCACACCCTGTCTCTCTCTCTCTCTCTCATACCACACACCCTGTCTCTCTCTCTCAAACCCCACACCCTGTCTCTCTCTCTCTCTCTCTCTCACACCCCACACCCTGTCTCTCTCTCTCTCTCGCATACCCCACACCCTGTTTCTCTCTCTCTCACACCCCACACCCTGTCTCGCTCTCTCTCTCTCAGACCCCACACCCTGTCTCTCTCTCTCTCTCTCATACCACACACCCTGTCTCTCTCTCTCTCTCTCATACCCCACACCCTGTCTCTCTCTCTCTCTCTCTCATACCCCACACCCTGTCTCTCTCTCTCTCTCTCTCTCATACCCCACACCCTGTCTCTCTCTCTCTCTCTCTCTCTCATACCCCACACCCTGTCTCTCTCTCTCTCTCTCATACCCCACACCGTGTCTCTCTCTCTCTCTCTCTCTCATACCACACACCCTGTCTCTCTCTCTCTCTCTCTCTCATACCACACACCCTGTCTCTCTCTCTCTCTCTCTCATACCCCACACCCTGTCTCTCTCTCTCTATTTCTCTCTCAAACCCCACACCCTGTCTCTCTCTCTCTCTCAAACCCCACACCCTGTCTCTCTCTCTCTCATACCCCACACCGTGTCTCTCTCTCTCTCCATCTCTCTCTCAAACCCCACACCCTGTCTCTCTCTCTCTCATACCCCACACCCTGTCTCTCTCTCTCTCTCTCATACCACACACCCTGTCTCTCTCTCTCTCATACCCCACACCCTGTCTCTCTCTCTCATACCCCACACCCTGTCTCTCTCTCTCTCATACCCCACACCCTGTCTCTCTCTCTCAGTCTCTCTCATACCCCACACCCTGTCTCTCTCCCTCTCAGACCCCACACCGTCTCTCTCTCTCTCATACCCCACACCCTGTCTCTCTCTCTCTCAAACCCCACACCCTGTCTCTCTCTCTCTCATACCACACACCCTGTCTCTCTCTCTCTCTCTCCCTCATACCCCACACCGTGTCTCTCTCTCTCTCTCACTCTCATACCCCACACCGTGTCTCTCCCTCTCTCTCTCACTCTCATACCCCACAACCTGTCTCTCTCTCTCTCTCTCTCTCATACCACACACCCTGTCTCTCTCTCTCTCTCTCATACCCCACACCGTGTCTCTCTCTCTCACTCTCATACCACACACCCTGTCTCTCTATCTCTCTCTCAAACCCCACACCCTGTCTCTCTCTCTCTCATACCCCACACCGTGTCTCTCTCTCTCTCTCTCTCAAACCCCACACCCTGTCTCTCTCTCCCTCATACCCCACACCCTGTCTCTCTCTCTCTCACACCCCACACCCTGTCTCTCTCTCTCTCTCATACCCCACACCCTGTCTCTCTCTCTCTCTCATACCCCACACCCTGTCTCTCTCTCTCTCATACCCCACACCCTGTTTCTCTCTCTCTCACACCCCACACCCTGTCTCTCTCTCTCTCTCTCATACCCCACACCCTGTCTCTCTCTCTCTCTCATACCCCACACCCTGTTTCTCTCTCTCTCATACCCCACACCCTGTCTCTCTCTCTCTCTCTCTCATACCCCACACCCTGTTTCTCTCTCTCTCACACCCCACACCCTGTCTCTCTCTCTCTCTCTCATACCCCACACCCTGTCTCTCTCTCTCTCTCATACCCCACACCCTGTTTCTCTCTCTCTCATACCCCACACCGTGTCTCTCTCTCTCTCTCTCTCATACCACACAACCTGTCTCTCTCTCTCTCTCTCTCTCTCATACCCCACGCCCTGTCTCTCTCTCTCTATTTCTCTCTCATACCCCACACCGTGTCTCTCTCTCTCTCTCATACCACACACCCTGTCTCTCTCTCTCCATCTCTCTCTCATACGCCACACCCTGTCTCTCTCTCTCTCTCTCATACCCCACACCCTGTCTCTCTCTCTCTCTCATACCCCACACCCTGTCTCTCTCTCTCTCATACCACACACCCTGTCTCTCTCTCTCTCATACCCCACACCCTGTCTCTCTCTGTCTCTCTCATACCCCACACCCTGTCTCTCTCTCTCTCTCTCTCATACCCCACACCCTGTCTCTCTCTCTCTCTCATACCCCACACCCTGTCTCTCTCTCTCTCTCATCCCCCACACACTGTCTCTGTCTCTCTCTCACCCCACACCCTGTCTCTCTCTCTCTCTCACCCCACACCCTGTCTCTCTCTCTCTCTCACCCCACACCCTGTCTCTCTCTCTCTCTCACCCCACACCCTGTCTCTCTCTCTCTCTCATACCCCACACCCTGTCTCTCTCTCTCACCCCACACCCTGTCTCTCTCTCACCCCACACCCTGTCTCTCTCTCACCCCACACCCTGTCTCTCTCTCACCCCACACCCTGTCTCTCTCTCACCCCACACCCCACACCCTGTCTCTCTCTCTCTCACCCCACACCCTGTCTCTCTCACTCTCTCTCTCTCTCTCTCTCAAACCCCACACCCTGTCTCTCTCTCTCATTTACCCCACACCCTGTCTGTCTCTCTCATATACCCCACACCCTCTCTCCCTCTGATATACCCCACACCCTGTCGCCCTCACTCTCTCATACCCCACACGCTGTCTCTCTCTCTCTCTCTCATACCTCACACCCTGTCTCTCTCTCTCTCTCTCATACCCCACACCCTGTCTCTCTCTCTCTCATACCCCACACCCTGTCTCTCTCTCTCTCATACCCCACACCCTGTCACTCTCTCTCCCTCTCTCGTACCCCACACCCCGTCTCTCATTCTCTCTCTCTCTCTCACACCCCACACCCTGTCTCTCTCTCTCTCTCTCATACCCCACACCCTGTCTCTCTCTCTCTCTCTCTCATACCCCACACCCTGTCTCTCTCTCTCTCTCTCTCTCATACCCCACACCCTGTCTCTCTCTCTCTCTCTCATACCCCACACCCTGTCTCTCTCTCTCTCTCATACCCCACACCCTGTCTCTCTCTCTCTCTCTCTCTCATACCCCACACCCTGTCTCTCTCTCTCATACCCCACACCCTGTCTCTCTCTCTCATACCCCACACCCTGTCTCTCTCTCTCTCTCTCTCGTACCCCACACCCTGTCTCTCTCTCTCTCTCTCTCTCTCTCATACCCCACACCCTGTCTCTCACTCTCTCTCTCTCATACCCCACACCCTGTCTGTCTCTCTCTCTCATACCCCACACCCTGTCTCTCTCTCCCTCTCTCTCGTACCCCACACCCTGTCTCTCTCTCTCTCTCTCTCATACCCCACACCCTGTCTCTCACTCTCTCTCTCTCATACCCCACACCCTGTCTGTCTCTCTCTCTCATACCCCACACCCTGTCTCTCTCTCTCTCTCTCATACCCCACACCCTGTCTCTCTCTCTCTCTCTCATACCCCACACCCTGTCTCTCTCTCTCTCTCTCTCATACCCCACACCCTGTCTGTCTCTCTCTCTCTCTCATACCCCACACCCTGTCTGTCTCTCTCATATACCCCACACCCTCTCTCTCTCTCTCTCTCATACCCCACACCCTGTCTCTCTCTCTCTCTCATACCCCACACCCTGTCTCTCTCTCTCATACCCCACACCCTCTCTCTCTCTCTCTCTCATACCCCACACCCTCTCTCTCTCTCTCATATACCCCACACCCTCTCTCTCTCTCATACCCCACACCCTGTCTCTCTCTCTCTCTCATACCCCACACCCTGTCTCTCTCTCTCATACCCCACACCCTGTCTCTCTCTCTCATACCCCACACCCTGTCTCTCTCTCTCTCTCATACCCCACACCCTGTCTCTCCCTCTCATACCCCACACCCTGTCTCTCTCTCTCTCTCTCATACCCCACACCCTGTCTCTCTCTCTCTCATACCCCACACCCTGTCTCTCTCTCTCATGCCCCACGCCCTGTCTCTCTCTCTCTCTCTCATACCCCACACCCTGTCTGTCTCTCTCTCATACCCCACACCCTGTCTCTCTCTCTCATACCCCACACCCTGTCTGTCTCTCTCTCTCATACCCCACACCCTGTCTCTCTCTCTCTCTCACACCCCACACCCTGTCTCTCTCTCTCACACCCCACACCCTGTCTCTCTCTCTCATACCCCACACCCTGTCTCTCTCTCATATACCCCACACCCTGTCTCTCTCTCTCATACCCCACACCCTGTCTCTCTCTCTCTCATACCCCACACCCTGTCTCTCTCTCTCTCATACCCCACACCCTGTCTCTCTCTCTCATACCCCACACCCTGTCTCTCTCTCTCATACCCCACACCCTGTCTCTCTCTCTCATACCCCACACCCTGTCTCTCTCTCTCATACCCCACACCCTGTCTCTCTCTCTCTCTCATACCCCACACCCTGTCTCTCTCTCTCTCTCTCATACCCCACACCCTGTCTCTCTCTCTCATACCCCACACCCTGTCTCTCTCTCTCATACCCCACACCCTATCTCTCTCTCTCTCTCTCTCGTACCCCACACCCTGTCTCTCTCTCTCTCTCATACCCCACACCCTGTCTCTCTCTCTCTCTCTCTCATACCCCACACCCTGTCTCTCTCTCTCTCTCTCATACCCCACACCCTGTCTCTCTCTCTAACTCTCATACCGAACACCCTGTCTGTCTCTCTCTCATACCCCACACCCTGTCTCTCTCTCTCATACCCCACACCCTGTCTCTCTCTCTCATACCCCACACCCTGTCTCTCTCTCATATACCCCACACCCTGTCTCTCTCTCTCATACCCCACACCCTGTCTCTCTCTCTCATACCCCACACCCTGTCTCTCTCTCTCATACCCCACACCCTGTCTCTCTCTCTCTCATACCCCACACCCTGTCTCTCTCTCTCATACCCCACACCCTGTCTCTCTCTCTCTCATACCCCACACCCTGTCTCTCTCTCTCATACCCCACACCCTGTCTCTCTCTCTCATACCCTACACCCTGTCTCTCTCTCTCATACCCCCACACCCTGTCTCTCTCTCTCTCTCGTACCCCACACCCTGTCTCTCTCTCTCTCTCTCATACCCCACACCCTGTCTCTCTCTCTCTCTCTCATACCCCACACCCTGTCTCTCTCTCTCTCTCATACCCTACACCCTGTCTCTCTCTCTCATACCCCACACCCTGTCTCTCTCTCTCATACCCCACACCCTGTCTCTCTCTCTCATACCCCACACACTGTCTCTCTCTCTCTCTCATCCCCCACACACTCTCTCTCTCTCTCTCTCTCATACCCCACACCCTGTCTCTCTCTCTCTCTCTCTCATACCCCACACCCTGTCTCTCTCTCTCTCTCTCTCTCATACCCCACACCCTGTCTCTCTCTCTCTCTCATACCCCACACCCAGTCTCTCTCTCTCTCACCCCACACCCTGTCTCTCTCTCTCTCTCACCCCACACCCTGTCTCTCTCTCTCTCTCACCCCACACCCTGTCTCTCTCTCTCTCTCTCTCTCACCCCACACCCTGTCTCTCTCTCACCCCACACCCTGTCTCTCTCTCACCCCACACCCTGTCTCTCTCTCACCCCACACCCTGTCTCTCTCTCACCCCACACCCTGTCTCTCTCTCACCCCACACCCTGTCTCTCTCTCACCCCACACCCCACACCCTGTCTCTCTCTCTCTCTCTCTCTCTCACCCCACACCCTGTCCCTGTCTCTCTCTCTCTCTCTCACCCCACACCCTGTCTCTCTCACTCTCTCTCTCTCTCTCTCTCATACCCCACACCCTGTCTCTCTCTCTCTCTCATAACCCAAACCCTGTCTCTCTCTCTCTCTCTCTCATACCCCACACCCTGTCTCTCTCATTCACATACCTCACAGCCTGTCTCTCTCTCTCATACCCCACACCCTGTCTCTCTCTCTCAAGCCCCACACCCTGTCTCTCTCTCTCAAGCCCCACACCCTCTCTCTCTCTCTCCGACCCCACACCCTGTCTCTCTCTCTCTCCTAACCCACACCCTGTCTCTCTCTCTCTCATACCCCACACCCTGTCTCTCTCTCTCTCATACCCCACACCCTGTCTCTCTCTCTCTCTCATACCCCACACTCTCTCTCTCTCTCTCTCATACACCACACCCTGTCTCTCTCCCTCTCTCTCATACCCCACACACTGTCTCTCTCTCTCTCATTCCCCACACCCTGTCTCTCTCTCTCTCTCATACCCCACACCCTGTCTCTCTCTCTCTCACACCCCACACCCTGTCTCTCTCTCTCTCTCACCCCACACCCTGTCTCTCTCTCTCTCTCTCACCCCACACCCTGTCTCTCTCTCTCTCTCTCACCCCACACCCTGTCTCTCTCTCACCCCACACCCTGTCTCTCTCTCACCCCACACCCCACACCCTGTCTCACTCTCACCCCACACCCTGTCTCTCTCACTCTCTCTCTCTCTCTCTCAAACCCCACACCCTGTCTCTCTCCCGCTCATACCCCACACCCTGTCTCTCTCCCTCTCTCTCTCTCTCTCTCATACCCCACACCCTGTCTCTCTCTCTCTCTGTCTCATACCCCACACCCTGTCTCTCTCTCTCTCTCTCTCATACCCCACACCCTGTCTCTCTCTCTCATACCCCACACCCTGTCTCTCTCTCTCATACCCCACACCCTGTCTCTCTCTCTCTCTCTCTCATACCCCACACCCTGTCTCTCTCTCTCTCTCTCTCATACCCCACACCCTGTCTCTCTCTCTCTCTCTCATACCCCACACCCTGTCTCTCTCTCTCTCTCATACCCCACACCCTGTCTCTCTCTCTCTCTCTCATACCCCACACCCTGTCTCTCTCTCTCTCTCTCATACCCCACACCCTGTCTCTCTCTCTCTCATACCCCACACCCTGTCTCTCTCTCTCTCTCTCATACCCCACACCCTGTCTCTCTCTCTCTCTCTCTCTCATACCCCACACCCGGTCTCTCTCTCTCTCTCATATCCCACACACTGTCTCTCTCTCTCACCCCACACCCTGTCTCTCTCTCTCTCTCACCCCACACCCTGTCTCTCTCTCTCTCTCTCTCACTCACCCCACACCCTGTCTCTCTCTCACCCCACACCCTGTCTCTCTCTCACCCCACACCCTGTCTCTCTCTCTCTCTCTCACCCCACACCCTGTCCCTGTCTCTCTCTCTCTCTCTCTCACCCCACACCCTGTCTCTCTCACTCTCTCTCTCTCTCTCTCAAACCCCACACCCTGTCTCTCTCCCGCTCATACCCCACACCCTGTCTCTCTCCCTCTCTCTCTCTCTCATACCCAACACCCTGTCTCTCTCTCTCTCTCTCTCATACCCCACACCCTGTCTCTCTCTCTCTCATACCACACACCCTGTCTCTCTCTCTCTCATACCCCACACCCTGTCTCTCTCTCTCTCATACCCCACACCCTGTCTCTCTCTCTCTCTCATACCCCACACCCTGTCTCTCTCTCTCTCATACCCCACATCCTCTCTCTCTCTCTCATACCCCACACCCTGTCTCTCTCTCTCATACCCCACACCCTGTCTCTCTCTCTCATACCCCACACCCTGTCTCTCTCTCTCGTACCCCACACCCTGTCTCTCTCTCTCTCGTACCCCACACCCTGTCTCTCTCTCTCTCTCATACCCCACACCCTGTCTCTCTCTCTCATACCCCACACCCTGTCTCTCTCTCTCTCTCTCTCTCATACCCCACACCCTGTCTCTCTCTCTCTCATACCCCACACCCTCTCTCTCTCTCTCTCTCATACCCCACACCCTCTCTCTCTCTCTCATACCCCACACCCTGTCTCTCTCTCTCATACCCCACATCCTGTCTCTCTCTCTCATACCCCACACCCTGTCTCTCTCTCTCATACCCCACACCCTGTCTCTCTCTCTCTCTCGTACCCCACACCCTGTCTCTCTCTCTCTCTCTCTCTCATACCCTACACCCTGTCTCTCTCTCTCTCTCATACCCTACACCCTGTCTCTCTCTCTCATACCCCACACCCTGTCTCTCTCTCTCATACCCCACACCCTGTCTCTCTCTCTCATACCACACACCCTGTCTCTCTCTCTCATACCACACACCCTGTCTCTCTCTCTCATATCCCACACACTGTCTCTCTCTCTCTCATCCCCCACACACTCTCTCTCTCTCTCTCATACCCCACACCCTGTCTCTCTCTCTCTCTCATACCCCACACCCTGTCTCTCTCTCTCTCTCATACCCCACACCCAGTCTCTCTCTCTCTCACCCCACACCCTGTCTCTCTCTCTCTCTCTCACCCCACACCCTGTGTCTCTCTCTCTCTCTCTCTCACCCCACACCCTGTCTCTCTCTCACCCCACACCCTGTCTCTCTCTCACCCCACACCCTGTCTCTCTCTCACCCCACACCCTGTCTCTCTCTCACCCCACACCCTGTCTCTCTCTCTCTCTCACCCCACACCCTGTCCCTGTCTCTCTCTCTCTCTCTCACCCCACACCCTGTCTCTCTCACTCTCTCTCTCTCTCTCACCCCACACCCTGTCTCTCTCACTCTCTCTCTCTCTCTCACCCCACACCCTGTCTCTCTCCCTCTCTCTCTCTCTCTCTCTCATACCCCACACCCTGTCTCTCTCTCTCTCTCATAACCCAAACCCTGTCTCTCTCTCTCTCTCTCTCTCTCATACCCCACAACCTGTCTCTCTCATTCACATACCTCACACCCTGTCTCTCTCTCTCATGCCCCACAGCCTGTCTCTCTCTCTCATACCCCACACCCTGTCTCTCTCTCTCATACCCCACACCCTGTCTCTCTCTCTCATACCCCACACCCTGTCTCTCTCTCTCTCCTACCCCACACCCTGTCTCTCTCTCACATACCCCACACCCTGTCTCTCTCTCTCTCAAGCCCCACACCCTGTCTCTCTCTCTCAAGCCCCACACCCTCTCTCTCTCTCTCCGACCCCACACCCTGTCTCTCTCTCTCTCCTAACCCACACACTGTCTCTCTCTCTCTCATACCCCACACCCTGTCTCTCTCTCTCTCATACCCCACACTCTCTCTCTCTCTCTCTCATACCCCACACCCTGTCTCTCTCTCTCTCATTCCCCACACCCTGTCTCTCTCTCTCTCTCTCACACCCCACACCCTGTCTCTCTCTCTCTCACACCCCACACCCTGTCTCTCTCTCTCTCTCACCCCACACCCTGTCTCTCTCTCACCCCACACCCTGTCTCTCTCTCACCCCACACCCTGTCTCTCTCTCTCTCATACCCCACACTCTCTCTCTCTCTCTCATACCCCACACCCTGTCTCTCTCCCTCTCTCTCATACCCCACACACTGTCTCTCTCTCTCTCATTCCCCACACCCTGTCTCTCTCTCTCTCTCTCATACCCCACACCCTGTCTCTCTCTCTCTCACACCCCACACCCTGTCTCTCTCTCTCTCTCACCCCACACCCTGTCTCTCTCTCTCTCTCTCTCTCACCCCACACCCTGTCTCTCTCTCACCCCACACCCTGTCTCACTCTCACCCCACACCCTGTCTCTCTCACTCTCTCTCTCTCTCTCAAACCCCACACCCTGTCTCTATCTCACCCCACACCCCACACCCTGTCTCACTCTCACCCCACACCCTGTCTCTCTCTCTCTCTGTCTCATACCCCACACCCTGTCTCTCTCTCTCTCTCTCTCTCATACCCCACACCCTGTCTCTCTCTCTCTCTCTCTCATACCCCACACCCTGTCTCTCTCATATCCCATACCCTGTCTCTCTCTCTCTCTCTCATACCCCACACCCTGTCTCTCTCTCTCTCTCTCATACCCCACACCCTGTCTCTCTCTCTCTCTCTCTCATACCCCACACCCTGTCTCTCTCTCTCTCATACCCCACACCCTGTCTCTCTCTCTCTCTCTCATACCCCACACCCTGTCTCTCTCTCTCTCTCTCTCATACCCCACACCCTGTCTCTCTCTCTCTCTCTCTCTCATACCCCACACCCGGTCTCTCTCTCTCTCTCACTCACCCCACACCCTGTCTCTCTCTCTCTCACTCACCCCACACCCTGTCTCTCTCTCTCTCTCTCTCACTCACCCCACACCCTGTCTCTCTCTCATCTCTCACCCCACACCCTGTCTCTCTCTCTCTCTCTCTCACCCCACACCCTGTCTCTCTCTCATACCACACACCCTGTCTCTCTCTCTCCATCTCTCTCTCATACGCCACACCCTGTCTCTCTCTCTCTCTCTCATACCCCACACCCTGTCTCTCTCTCTCTCATACCACACACCCTGTCTCTCTCTCTCACATACCCCACACCCTGTCTCTCTCTCTCTCATACCCCACACCCTGTCTCTCTCTGTCTCTCTCATACCCCACACCCTGTCTCTCTCTCTCTCTCTCACCCCACACCCTGTCTCTCTCTCTCTCTCACCCCACACCCTGTCTCTCTCTCTCTCTCACCCCACACCCTGTCTCTCTCTCTCTCTCACCCCACACCCTGTCTCTCTCTCTCTCTCTCACCCCACACCCTGTCTCTCTCTCTCTCTCATACCACACACCCTGTCTCTCTCTCTCCATCTCTCTCTCATACGCCACACCCTGTCTCTCTCTCTCTCTCTCATACCCCACACCCTGTCTCTCTCTCTCTCATACCACACACCCTGTCTCTCTCTCTCACATACCCCACACCCTGTCTCTCTCTCTCTCTCTCATACCCCACACCCTGTCTCTCTCTCTCTCATACCACACACCCTGTCTCTCTCTCTCACATACCCCACACCCTGTCTCTCTCTCTCTCATACCCCACACCCTGTCTCTCTCTGTCTCTCTCATACCCCACACCCTGTCTCTCTCTCTCTCTCTCTCTCACCCCACACCCTGTCTCTCTCTCTCCTCTAACCCCACACCCTGTCTCTCTCTCTCTCTCACCCCACACCCTGTCTCTCTCTCTCTCTCACCCCACACCCTGTCTCTCTCTCTCTCATACCCCACACCCTGTCTCTCTCTCTCTCACTCTCTCTCACCCCACACCCTGTCTCTCTCTCACCCCACACCCTGTCTCTCTCTCACCCCACACCCCTGTCTCTCTCTCACCCCACACCCTGTCTCTCTCTCACCCCACACCCTGTCTCCTCTCTCACCCCACACCCTGTCTCTCTCTCACCCCACACCCCACACCCCTGTCTCTCTCTCTCTCACCCCACACCCTGTCTCTCTCACTCTCTCTCTCTCTCTCTCTCAAACCCCACACTCTGTCTCTCTCTCTCATTTACCCCACACCCTGTCTGTCTCTCTCATATACCCCACACCCTCTCTCCCTCTGATATACCCCACACCCTGTCGCCCTCACTCTCTCATACCCCACACGCTGTCTCTCTCTCTCTCTCTCATACCTCACACCCTGTCTCTCTCTCTCTCTCATACCCCACACCCTGTCTCTCTCTCTCTCATACCCCACACCCTGTCTCTCTCTCTCTCATACCCCACACCCTGTCACTCTCTCTCCCTCTCTCGTACCCCACACCCCGTCTCTCATTCTCTCCCTCTCTCACACCCACACCCTGTCTCTCTCTCTCTCTCTCATACCCCACACCCTGTCTCTCTCTCTCTCTCTCTCATACCCCACACCCTGTCTCTCTCTCTCTCTCTCATAACCCCACACCCTGTCTCTCTCTCTCTCTCTCATACCCCACACCCTGTCTCTCTCTCTCTCTCATACCCCACACCCTGTCTCTCTCTCTCTCTCTCTCATACCCCACACCCTGTCTCTCTCTCTCATACCCCACACCCTGTCTCTCTCTCTCATACCCCACACCCTGTCTCTCTCTCTCATACCCCACACCCTGTCTCTCTCTCTCTCTCTCTCTCGTACCCCACACCCTGTCTCTCTCTCTCTCTCTCTCTCATACCCCACACCCTGTCTCTCTCTCCCTCTCTCTCGTACCCCACACCCTGTCTCTCTCTCTCTCTCTCTCATACCCCACACCCTCTCTCTCTCTCTCTCTCATACCCCACACCCTCTCTCTCTCTCTCATACCCCACACCCTGTCTCTCTCTCTCATACCCCACATCCTGTCTCTCTCTCTCATACCCCACACCCTGTCTCTCTCTCTCATACCCCACACCCTGTCTCTCTCTCTCTCTCGTACCCCACACCCTGTCTCTCTCTCTCTCTCTCTCATACCCTACACCCTGTCTCTCTCTCTCTCTCATACCCTACACCCTGTCTCTCTCTCTCATACCCCACACCCTGTCTCTCTCTCTCATACCCCACACCCTGTCTCTCTCTCTCATACCACACACCCTGTCTCTCTCTCTCATACCCCACACCCTGTCTCTCTCTCTCATATCCCACACACTGTCTCTCTCTCTCTCATCCCCCACACACTCTCTCTCTCTCTCTCATACCCCACACCCTGTCTCTCTCTCTCTCTCATACCCCACACCCTGTCTCTCTCTCTCTCTCATACCCCACACCCAGTCTCTCTCTCTCTCACCCCCACACCCTGTCTCTCTCTCTCTCTCTCACCCCACACCCTGTCTCTCTCTCTCTCTCTCTCTCACCCCACACCCTGTCTCTCTCTCACCCCACACCCTGTCTCTCTCTCACCCCACACCCCACACCCTGTCTCTCTCTCTCTCTCACTCCCACACCCTGTCCCTGTCTCTCTCTCTCTCTCTCTCACCCCACACCCTGTCTCTCTCACTCTCTCTCTCTCTCTCTCATACCCCACACCCTGTCTCTCTCTCTCTCTCATAACCCAAACCCTGTCTCTCTCTCTCTCTCATACCCCACAACCTGTCTCTCTCATTCACATACCTCACACCCTGTCTCTCTCTCTCATGCCCCACAGCCTGTCTCTCTCTCTCATACCCCACACCCTGTCTCTCTCTCTCATACCCCACACCCTGTCTCTCTCTCTCATACCCCACACCCTGTCTCTCTCTCTCTCCTACCCCACACCCTGTCTCTCTCTCACATACCCCACACCCTGTCTCTCTCTCTCTCAAGCCCCACACCCTGTCTCTCTCTCTCAAGCCCCACACCCTCTCTCTCTCTCTCTCCGACCCCACACCCTGTCTCTCTCTCTCTCTCTCATACCCCACACCCTGTCTCTCTCTCTCTCATACCCCACACTCTCTCTCTCTCTCTCTCATACCCCACACCCTGTCTCTCTCCCTCTCTCTCATACCCCACACACTGTCTCTCTCTCTCTCATTCCCCACACCCTGTCTCTCTCTCTCTCTCTCATACCCCACACCCTGTCTCTCTCTCTCTCTCACCACCCCACACCCTGTCTCTCTCTCTCTCTCACCCCACACCCTGTCTCTCTCTCTCTCTCTCACCCCACACCCTGTCTCTCTCTCACCCCACACCCTGTCTCTCTCTCACCCCCACACCCTGTCTCTCTCTCTCTCATACCCCACACTCTCTCTCTCTCTCTCTCATACACCACACCCTGTCTCTCTCCTCTCTCTCATACCCACACACTGTCTCTCTCTCTCTCATTCCCCACACCCTGTCTCTCTCTCTCTCTCTCATACCCCACACCCTGTCTCTCTCTCTCTCACACCCCACACCCTGTCTCTCTCTCTCTCTCTCACCCCACACCCTGTCTCTCTCTCTCTCTCTCACCCCACACCCTGTCTCTCTCTCACCCCACACCCTGTCTCACTCTCACCCCACACCCTGTCTCTCTCACTCTCTCTCTCTCTCTCAAACCCCACACCCTGTCTCTATCTCACCCCACACCCCACACCCTGTCTCACTCTCACCCCACACCCTGTCTCTCTCTCTCTCTGTCTCATACCCCACACCCTGTCTCTCTCTCTCTCTCTCATACCCACACCCTGTCTCTCTCTCTCTCTCTCTCATACCCCACACCCTGTCTCTCTCATATCCCATACCCTGTCTCTCTCTCTCTCTCTCATACCCCACACCCTGTCTCTCTCTCTCTCCTCTCATACCCCACACCCTGTCTCTCTCTCTCTCTCTCTCAGACCCCACACCCTGTCTCTCTCTCTCTCATACCCCACACCCTGTCTCTCTCTCTCTCTCTCAGACCCCACACCCTGTCTCTCTCTCTCTCTCTCTCATACCCCACATCCTGTCTCTCTCTCTCTCTCTCATACCCCACACCCGGTCTCTCTCTCTCTCTCATATCCCACACACTGTCTCTCTCTCTCACCCCACACTCTGTCTCTCTCTCTCTCACCCCACACCCTGTCTCTCTCTCTCTCACTCACCCCACACCCTGTCTCTCTCTCTCTCACTCACCCCACACCCTGTCTCTCTCTCTCTCTCTCTCACTCACCCCACACCCTGTCTCTCTCTCATCTCTCACCCCACACCCTGTCTCTCTCTCTCTCTCTCTCACCCCACACCCTGTCTCTCTCTCTCTCTCATACCAAACACCCTGTCTCTCTCTCTCCATCTCTCTCTCATACGCCACACCCTGTCTCTCTCTCTCTCTCTCATACCCCACACCCTGTCTCTCTCTCTCTCATACCACACACCCTGTCTCTCTCTCTCACATACCCCACACCCTGTCTCTCTCTCTCTCATACCCCACACCCTGTCTCTCTCTCTCTCTCACTCACCCCACACCCTGTCTCTCTCTCTCTCACTCACCCCACACCCTGTCTCTCTCTCTCTCTCTCTCACTCACCCACACCCCTGTCTCTCTCTCATCTCTCACCCCACACCCTGTCTCTCTCTCTCTCTCTCTCACCCCACACCCTGTCTCTCTCTCTCTCTCATACCAAACACCCTGTCTCTCTCTCTCCATCTCTCTCTCATACGCCACACCCTGTCTCTCTCTCTCTCTCTCATACCCCACACCCTGTCTCTCTCTCTCTCATACCACACACCCTGTCTCTCTCTCTCACATACCCCACACCCTGTCTCTCTCTCTCTCATACCCCACAACCCTGTCTCTCTCTCTCTCTCTCTCTCACCCCACACCCTGTCTCTCTCTCTCTCTCACCCCACACCCTGTCTCTCTCTCTCTCTCACCCCACACCCTGTCTCTCTCTCTCTCTCACCCCACACCCTGTCTCTCTCTCTCTCTCACCCCACACCCTGTCTCTCTCTCTCTCTCTCACCCCACACCCTGTCTCTCTCTCTCTCTCATACCACACACCCTGTCTCTCTCTCTCCAACTCTCTCTCATACGCCACACCCTGTCTCTCTCTCTCTCTCTCATACCCCACACCCTGTCTCTCTCTCTCTCATACCACACACCCTGTCTCTCTCTCTCACATACCCCACACCCTGTCTCTCTCTCTCTCATACCCCACACCCTGTCTCTCTCTGTCTCTCTCATACCCCACACCCTGTCTCTCTCTCTCTCTCTCTCTCACCCCACACCCTGTCTCTCTCTCTCTCTCACCCCACACCCTGTCTCTCTCTCTCTCTCACCCCACACCCTGTCTCTCTCTCTCTCTCTCTCACCCCACACCCTGTCTCTCTCTCTCTCTCATACCCCACACCCTGTCTCTCTATCTCACTCTCTCTCACCCCACACCCTGTCTCTCTCTCACCCCACACCCTGTCTCTCTCTCACCCCACACCCTGTCTCTCTCTCACCCCACACCCTGTCTCTCTCTAACCCCACACCCTGTCTCTCTCACCCCACACCCTGTCTCTCTCTCACCCCACACCCCACACCCTGTCTCTCTCTCTCTCACCCCACACCCTGTCTCTCTCACTCTCTCTCTCTCTCTCTCTCAAACCCCACACCCTGTCTCTCTCTCTCATTTACCCCACACCCTGTCTGTCTCTCTCATATACCCCACACCCTCTCTCCCTCTGATATACCCCACACCCTGTCTCTCTCTCTCTCTCATACCTCACACCCTGTCTCTCTCTCTCTCTCTCATACCCCACACCCTGTCTCTCTCTCTCTCATACCCACACCCTGTCTCTCTCTCTCTCATACCCCACACCCTGTCACTCTCTCTCCCTCTCTCGTACCCCACACCCCGTCTCTCATTCTCTCTCTCTCTCACACCCCACACCCTGTCTCTCTCTCTCTCTCTCATACCCCACACCCTGTCTCTCTCTCTCTCTCATACCCCACACCCTGTCTCTCTCTCTCTCTCTCTCATACCCCACACCCTGTCTCTCTCTCTCATACCCCACACCCTGTCTCTCTCTCTCATACCCCCACACCCTGTCTCTCTCTCTCATACCCCACACCCTGTCTCTCTCTCTCATACCCCACACCCTGTCTCTCTCTCTCTCTCTCTCGTACCCCACACCCTGTCTCTCTCTCTCTCTCTCTCATACCCCACACCCTGTCTCTCACTCTCTCTCTCTCATACCCCACACCCTGTCTCTCTCTCCCTCTCTCTCGTACCCCACACCCTGTCTCTCTCTCTCTCTCTCTCATACCCCACACCCCTGTCTCTCACTCTCTCTCTCTCATACCCCACACCCTGTCTGTCTCTCTCTCTCATACCCCACACCCTGTCTCTCTCTCTCTCTCTCATACCCCACACCCTGTCTCTCTCTCTCTCTCTCATACCCCACACCCTGTCTCTCTCTCTCTCTCTCTCATACCCCACACCCTGTCTGTCTCTCTCATATACCCCACACCCTCTCTCTCTCTCTCTCTCATACCCCACACCCTGTCTCTCTCTCTCTCTCATACCCCACACCCTGTCTCTCTCTCTCATACCCCACACCCTCTCTCTCTCTCTCTCTCATACCCCACACCCTGTCTCTCTCTCATATACCCCACACCCTCTCTCTCTCTCATACCCCACACCCTGTCTCTCTCTCTCATACCCCACACCCTGTCTCTCTCTCTCATACCCCACACCCTGTCTCTCTCTCTCATACCCCACACCCTGTCTCTCTCTCTCTCTCATACCCCACACCCTGTCTCTCCTCTCATACCCCACACCCTGTCTCTCTCTCTCATACCCCACACCCTGTCTCTCTCTCTCATACCCCACACCCTGTCTCTCTCTCTCATACCCCACACCCTGTCTCTCTCTCTCTCTCATACCCCACACCCTGTCTCTCCCTCTCATACCCCACACCCTGTCTCTCTCTCTCTCTCTCATACCCCACACCCTGTCTCTCTCTCTCTCATACCCCACACCCTGTCTCTCTCTCTCATGCCCCACACCCTGTCTCTCTCTCTCTCTCTCATACCCCACACCCTGTCTGTCTCTCTCTCATACCCCACACCCTGTCTCTCTCTCTCATACCCCACACCCTGTCTGTCTCTCTCTCTCATACCCCACACCCTGTCTCTCTCTCTCTCATACCCCACACCCTGTCTCTCTCTCTCTCATACCCCACACCCTGTCTCTCTCTCTCTCATACCCCACACCCTGTCTCTCTCTCTCATACCCCACACCCTGTCTCTCTCTCTCATACCCCACACCCTGTCTCTCTCTCTCATACCCCACACCCTGTCTCTCTCTCTCATACCCCACACCCTGTCTCTCTCTCTCTCTCATACCCCACACCCTGTCTCTCTCTCTCTCTCATACCCCACACCCTGTCTCTCTCTCTCTCTCATACCCCACACCCTGTCTCTCTCTCTCATACCCCACACCCTGTCTCTCTCTCTCATACCCCACACCCTATCTCTCTCTCTCTCTCTCGTACCCCACACCCTGTCTCTCTCTCTCTCTCATACCCCACACCCTGTCTCTCTCTCTCTCTCTCATACCCCACACCCTGTCTCTCTCTCTCTCTCTCATACCCCACACCCTGTCTCTCTCTCTAACTCTCATACCGAACACCCTGTCTGTCTCTCTCTCATACCCCACACCCTGTCTCTCTCTCTCATACCCCACACCCTGTCTGTCTCTCTCTCTCATACCCCACACCCTGTCTGTCTCTCTCTCTCATACCCCACACCCTGTCTCCCTCTCTCTCTCATACCCCACACCCTGTCTCTCTCTCTCTCATACCCCACACCCTGTCTCTCTCTCTCTCATACCCCACACCCTGTCTCTCTCTCATATACCCCACACCCTGTCTCTCTCTCTCATACCCCACACCCTGTCTCTCTCTCTCATACCCCACACCCTGTCTCTCTCTCTCTCATACCCCACACCCTGTCTCTCTCTCTCATACCCCACACCCTGTCTCTCTCTCTCTCATACCCCACACCCTGTCTCTCTCTCTCATACCCCACACCCTGTCTCTCTCTCTCATACCCTACACCCTGTCTCTCTCTCTCATACCCCCACACCCTGTCTCTCTCTCTCTCTCGTACCCCACACCCTGTCTCTCTCTCTCTCTCTCTCTCATACCCCACACCCTGTCTCTCTCTCTCTCTCATACCCTACACCCTGTCTCTCTCTCTCATACCCCACACCCTGTCTCTCTCTCTCATACCCCACACCCTGTCTCTCTCTCTCATACCCCACACCCTGTCTCTCTCTCTCTCTCTCATATCCCACACACTGTCTCTCTCTCTCTCTCATCCCCCACACACTCTCTCTCTCTCTCTCTCTCTCATACCCCACACCCTGTCTCTCTCTCTCTCTCTCTCATACCCCACACCCTGTCTCTCTCTCTCTCTCATACCCCACACCCAGTCTCTCTCTCTCTCACCCCACACCCTGTCTCTCTCTCACCCCACACCCTGTCTCTCTCTCACCCCACACCCTGTCTCTCTCTCACCCCACACCCTGTCTCTCTCTCACCCCACACCCTGTCTCTCTCTCACCCCACACCCTGTCTCTCTCTCACCCCACACCCTGTCTCTCTCTCACCCCACACCCTGTCTCTCTCTCACCCCACACCCTGTCTCTCTCTCACCCCACACCCTGTCTCTCTCTCACCCCACACCCTGTCTCTCTCTCACCCCACACCCCACACCCTGTCTCTCTCTCTCTCTCTCTCTCACCCCACACCCTGTCCCTGTCTCTCTCTCTCTCTCTCACCCCACACCCTGTCTCTCTCACTCTCTCTCTCTCTCTCTCTCTCATACCCCACACCCTGTCTCTCTCTCTCTCTCATAACCCAAACCCTGTCTCTCTCTCTCTCTCATACCCCACACCCTGTCTCTCTCATTCACATACCTCACAGCCTGTCTCTCTCTCTCATACCCCACACCCTGTCTCTCTCTCTCAAGCCCCACACCCTGTCTCTCTCTCTCAAGCCCCACACCCTCTCTCTCTCTCTCTCCTACCCCACACCCTGTCTCTCTCTCACATACCCCACACCCTGTCTCTCTCAAGCCCCACACCCTGTCTCTCTCTCTCAAGCCCCACACCCTCTCTCTCTCTCTCCGACCCCACACCCTGTCTCTCTCTCTCTCCTAACCCACACCCTGTCTCTCTCTCTCTCATACCCCACACCCTGTCTCTCTCTCTCTCATACCCCACACCCTGTCTCTCTCTCTCTCATACCCCACACTCTCTCTCTCTCTCTCTCTCATACACCACACCCTGTCTCTCTCCCTCTCTCTCATACCCCACACACTGTCTCTCTCTCTCTCATTCCCCACACCCTGTCTCTCTCTCTCTCTCATACCCCACACCCTGTCTCTCTCTCTCTCACACCCCACACCCTGTCTCTCTCTCTCTCTCACCCCACACCCTGTCTCTCTCTCTCTCTCTCACCCCACACCCTGTCTCTCTCTCACCCCACACCCTGTCTCTCTCTCACCCCACACCCTGTCTCTCTCTCACCCCACACCCCACACCCTGTCTCACTCTCACCCCACACCCTGTCTCTCTCACTCTCTCTCTCTCTCTCTCTCAAACCCCACACCCTGTCTCTCTCCCGCTCATACCCCACACCCTGTCTCTCTCCCTCTCTCTCTCTCTCTCTCATACCCCACACCCTGTCTCTCTCTCTCTCTCTGTCTCATACCCCACACCCTGTCTCTCTCTCTCTCTCTCATACCCCACACCCTGTCTCTCTCTCTCATACCCCACACCCTGTCTCTCTCTCTCATACCCCACACCCTGTCTCTCTCCCTCTCTCATTCCCCACACCCTGTCTCTCTCTCTCTCTCTCATACCCCACACCCTGTCTCTCTCTCTCTCTCTCATATCCCACACCCTGTCTCTCTCTCTCTCTCTCATACCCCACACCCTGTCTCTCTCTCTCTCTCATACCCCACACCCTGTCTCTCTCTCTCTCTCTCATACCCCACACCCTGTCTCTCTCTCTCTCTCTCATACCCCACACCCTGTCTCTCTCTCTCTCATACCCCACACCCTGTCTCTCTCTCTCTCTCTCATACCCCACACCCTGTCTCTCTCTCTCTCTCTCTCTCTCATACCCCACACCCGGTCTCTCTCTCTCTCTCATATCCCACACACTGTCTCTCTCTCTCACCCCACACCCTGTCTCTCTCTCTCTCTCTCTCACTCACCCCACACCCTGTCTCTCTCTCACCCCACACCCTGTCTCTCTCTCACCCCACACCCTGTCTCTCTCTCACCCCACACCCTGTCTCTCTCTCTCTCTCTCACCCCACACCCTGTCCCTGTCTCTCTCTCTCTCTCTCTCACCCCACACCCTGTCTCTCTCACTCTCTCTCTCTCTCTCTCAAACCCCACACCCTGTCTCTCTCCCGCTCATACCCCACACCCTGTCTCTCTCCCTCTCTCTCTCTCTCATACCCAACACCCTGTCTCTCTCTCTCTCTCTCTCATACCCCACACCCTGTCTCTCTCTCTCTCATACCACACACCCTGTCTCTCTCTCTCTCATACCCCACACCCTGTCTCTCTCTCTCTCATACCCCACACCCTGTCTCTCTCTCTCTCTCTCTCTCATACCCCACACCCTGTCTCTCTCTCTCTCATACCCCACATCCTCTCTCTCTCTCTCATACCCCACACCCTGTCTCTCTCTCTCATACCCCACACCCTGTCTCTCTCTCTCATACCCCACACCCTGTCTCTCTCTCTCATACCCCACACCCTGTCTCTCTCTCTCATACCCCACACCCTGTCTCTCTCTCTCTCGTACCCCACACCCTGTCTCTCTCTCTCTCATACCCCACACCCTGTCTCTCTCTCTCTCTCTCTCTCATACCCCACACCCTGTCTCTCTCTCTCTCATACCCCACACCCTCTCTCTCTCTCTCTCATACCCCACACCCTCTCTCTCTCTCTCATACCCCACACCCTGTCTCTCTCTCTCATACCCCACATCCTGTCTCTCTCTCTCATACCCCACACCCTGTCTCTCTCTCTCATACCCCACACCCTGTCTCTCTCTCTCATACCCCACACCCTGTCTCTCTCTCTCTCTCGTACCCCACACCCTGTCTCTCTCTCTCTCTCTCTCTCATACCCTACACCCTGTCTCTCTCTCTCTCTCATACCCTGCACCCTGTCTCTCTCTCTCATACCCCGCACCCTGTCTCTCTCTCTCATACCCCACACCCTGTCTCTCTCTCTCATACCACACACCCTGTCTCTCTCTCTCATACCACACACCCTGTCTCTCTCTCTCATACCCCACACCCTGTCTCTCTCTCTCATATCCCACACCCTGTCTCTCTCTCTCTCATCCCCCACACACTCTCTCTCTCTCTCTCATACCCCACACCCTGTCTCTCTCTCTCTCTCATACCCCACACCCTGTCTCTCTCTCTCTCTCATACCCCACACCCAGTCTCTCTCTCTCTCTCTCTCATACCCCACACCCTGTCTGTCTCTCTCATATACCCCACACCCTCTCTCTCTCTCTCTCTCATACCCCACACCCTGTCTCTCTCTCTCTCTCATACCCCACACCCTGTCTCTCTCTCTCATACCCCACACCCTGTCTCTCTCTCTCATACCCCACACCCTCTCTCTCTCTCTCTCTCTCACCCCACACCCTGTCTCTCTCTCACCCCACACCCTGTCTCTCTCTCACCCCACACCCTGTCTCTCTCTCACCCCACACCCCACACCCTGTCTCTCTCTCTCTCTCACCCCACACCCTGTCCCTGTCTCTCTCTCTCTCTCTCACCCCACACCCTGTCTCTCTCACTCTCTCTCACCCCACACCCTGTCTCTCTCCCTCTCTCTCTCTCTCTCTCATACCCCACACCCTGTCTCTCTCTCTCTCTCATAACCCAAACCCTGTCTCTCTCTCTCTCTCTCTCTCTCATACCCCACAACCTGTCTCTCTCATTCACATACCTCACACCCTGTCTCTCTCTCTCATGCCCCACAGCCTGTCTCTCTCTCTCATACCCCACACCCTGTCTCTCTCTCTCATACCCCACACCCTGTCTCTCTCTCTCATACCCCACACCCTGTCTCTCTCTCTCTCCTACCCCACACCCTGTCTCTCTCTCACATACCCCACACCCTGTCTCTCTCTCTCTCATACCCCACACCCTGTCTCTCTCTCTCTCCTACCCCACACCCTGTCTCTCTCTCACATACCCCACACCCTGTCTCTCTCTCTCTCTCTCATACCCCACACACTGTCTCTCTCTCTCTCATTCCCCACACCCTGTCTCTCTCTCTCTCTCATACCCCACACCCTGTCTCTCTCTCTCTCACACCCCACACCCTGTCTCTCTCTCTCTCTCACCCCACACCCTGTCTCTCTCTCTCTCTCTCACCCCACACCCTGTCTCTCTCTCACCCCACACCCTGTCTCTCTCTCACCCCACACCCTGTCTCTCTCTCACCCCACACCCCACACCCTGTCTCACTCTCACCCCACACCCTGTCTCTCTCACTCTCTCTCTCTCTCTCTCTCAAACCCCACACCCTGTCTCTCTCCCGCTCATACCCCACACCCTGTCTCTCTCCCTCTCTCTCTCTCTCTCTCATACCCCACACCCTGTCTCTCTCTCTCTCTCTGTCTCATACCCCACACCCTGTCTCTCTCTCTCTCTCTCATACCCCACACCCTGTCTCTCTCTCTCATACCCCACACCCTGTCTCTCTCTCTCATACCCCACACCCTGTCTCTCTCCCTCTCTCATTCCCCACACCCTGTCTCTCTCTCTCTCTCTCATACCCCACACCCTGTCTCTCTCTCTCTCTCTCATATCCCACACCCTGTCTCTCTCTCTCTCTCTCATACCCCACACCCTGTCTCTCTCTCTCTCTCATACCCCACACCCTGTCTCTCTCTCTCTCTCTCATACCCCACACCCTGTCTCTCTCTCTCTCTCTCATACCCCACACCCTGTCTCTCTCTCTCTCATACCCCACACCCTGTCTCTCTCTCTCTCTCTCATACCCCACACCCTGTCTCTCTCTCTCTCTCTCTCTCTCATACCCCACACCCGGTCTCTCTCTCTCTCTCATATCCCACACACTGTCTCTCTCTCTCACCCCACACCCTGTCTCTCTCTCTCTCTCTCTCACTCACCCCACACCCTGTCTCTCTCTCACCCCACACCCTGTCTCTCTCTCACCCCACACCCTGTCTCTCTCTCACCCCACACCCTGTCTCTCTCTCTCTCTCTCACCCCACACCCTGTCCCTGTCTCTCTCTCTCTCTCTCTCACCCCACACCCTGTCTCTCTCACTCTCTCTCTCTCTCTCTCAAACCCCACACCCTGTCTCTCTCCCGCTCATACCCCACACCCTGTCTCTCTCCCTCTCTCTCTCTCTCATACCCAACACCCTGTCTCTCTCTCTCTCTCTCTCATACCCCACACCCTGTCTCTCTCTCTCTCATACCACACACCCTGTCTCTCTCTCTCTCATACCCCACACCCTGTCTCTCTCTCTCTCATACCCCACACCCTGTCTCTCTCTCTCTCTCTCTCTCATACCCCACACCCTGTCTCTCTCTCTCTCATACCCCACATCCTCTCTCTCTCTCTCATACCCCACACCCTGTCTCTCTCTCTCATACCCCACACCCTGTCTCTCTCTCTCATACCCCACACCCTGTCTCTCTCTCTCATACCCCACACCCTGTCTCTCTCTCTCATACCCCACACCCTGTCTCTCTCTCTCTCGTACCCCACACCCTGTCTCTCTCTCTCTCATACCCCACACCCTGTCTCTCTCTCTCTCTCTCTCTCATACCCCACACCCTGTCTCTCTCTCTCTCATACCCCACACCCTCTCTCTCTCTCTCTCATACCCCACACCCTCTCTCTCTCTCTCATACCCCACACCCTGTCTCTCTCTCTCATACCCCACATCCTGTCTCTCTCTCTCATACCCCACACCCTGTCTCTCTCTCTCATACCCCACACCCTGTCTCTCTCTCTCATACCCCACACCCTGTCTCTCTCTCTCTCTCGTACCCCACACCCTGTCTCTCTCTCTCTCTCTCTCTCATACCCTACACCCTGTCTCTCTCTCTCTCTCATACCCTGCACCCTGTCTCTCTCTCTCATACCCCGCACCCTGTCTCTCTCTCTCATACCCCACACCCTGTCTCTCTCTCTCATACCACACACCCTGTCTCTCTCTCTCATACCACACACCCTGTCTCTCTCTCTCATACCCCACACCCTGTCTCTCTCTCTCATATCCCACACCCTGTCTCTCTCTCTCTCATCCCCCACACACTCTCTCTCTCTCTCTCATACCCCACACCCTGTCTCTCTCTCTCTCTCATACCCCACACCCTGTCTCTCTCTCTCTCTCATACCCCACACCCAGTCTCTCTCTCTCTCTCTCTCATACCCCACACCCTGTCTGTCTCTCTCATATACCCCACACCCTCTCTCTCTCTCTCTCTCATACCCCACACCCTGTCTCTCTCTCTCTCTCATACCCCACACCCTGTCTCTCTCTCTCATACCCCACACCCTGTCTCTCTCTCTCATACCCCACACCCTCTCTCTCTCTCTCTCTCTCACCCCACACCCTGTCTCTCTCTCACCCCACACCCTGTCTCTCTCTCACCCCACACCCTGTCTCTCTCTCACCCCACACCCCACACCCTGTCTCTCTCTCTCTCTCACCCCACACCCTGTCCCTGTCTCTCTCTCTCTCTCTCACCCCACACCCTGTCTCTCTCACTCTCTCTCACCCCACACCCTGTCTCTCTCCCTCTCTCTCTCTCTCTCTCATACCCCACACCCTGTCTCTCTCTCTCTCTCATAACCCAAACCCTGTCTCTCTCTCTCTCTCTCTCTCTCATACCCCACAACCTGTCTCTCTCATTCACATACCTCACACCCTGTCTCTCTCTCTCATGCCCCACAGCCTGTCTCTCTCTCTCATACCCCACACCCTGTCTCTCTCTCTCATACCCCACACCCTGTCTCTCTCTCTCATACCCCACACCCTGTCTCTCTCTCTCTCCTACCCCACACCCTGTCTCTCTCTCACATACCCCACACCCTGTCTCTCTCTCTCTCATACCCCACACCCTGTCTCTCTCTCTCTCCTACCCCACACCCTGTCTCTCTCTCACATACCCCACACCCTGTCTCTCTCTCTCTCAAGCCCCACACCCTGTCTCTCTCTCACATACCCCACACCCTGTCTCTCTCTCTCTCATACCCCACACCCTGTCTCTCTCTCTCTCATACCCCACACTCTCTCTCTCTCTCTCTCTCTCATACCCCACACCCTGTCTCTCTCTCTCTCACACCCCACACCCTGTCTCTCTCTCTCTCTCACCCCACACCCTGTCTCTCTCTCTCTCTCACCCCACACCCTGTCTCTCTCTCACCCCACACCCTGTCTCTCTCTCACCCCACACCCTGTCTCTCTCTCACCCCACACCCTGTCTCTCTCTCACCCCACACCCCACACCCTGTCTCACTCTCACCCCACACCCTGTCTCTCTCACTCTCTCTCTCTCTCTCTCTCTCAAACCCCACACCCTGTCTCTATCTCACCCCACACCCCACACCCTGTCTCACTCTCACCCCACACCCTGTCTCTCTCCCTCTCTCTCTCTCTCATACCCCACACCCTGTCTCTCTCTCTCTCTGTCTCATACCCCACACCCTGTCTCTCTCTCTCTCTCTCATACCCCACACCCTGTCTCTCTCTCTCTCTCTCTCATACCCCACACCCTGTCTCTCTCATATCCCATACCCTGTCTCTCTCTCTCTCTCTCATACCCCACACCCTGTCTCTCTCTCTCTCTCTCATACCCCACACCCTGTCTCTCTCATATCCCATACCCTGTCTCTCTCTCTCTCTCTCATACCCCACACCCTGTCTCTCTCTCTCTCTCTCATACCCCACACCCTGTCTCTCTCTCTCTCTCTCTCATACCCCACACCCTGTCTCTCTCTCTCTCATACCCCACACCCTGTCTCTCTCTCTCTCTCTCTCTCATACCCCACACCCTGTCTCTCTCTCTCTCTCTCTCATACCCCACACCCTGTCTCTCTCTCTCTCTCTCATACCCCACACCCTGTCTCTCTCTCTCTCTCTCATACCCCACACCCTGTCTCTCTCTCTCTCTCTCTCATACCCCACACCCTGTCTCTCTCTCTCTCTCATACCCCACACCCTGTCTCTCTCTCTCATACCCCACACCCTGTCTCTCTCTCTCATACCCCACACCCTGTCTCTCTCTCTCTCGTACCCCACACCCTGTCTCTCTCTCTCTCATACCCCACACCCTGTCTCTCTCTCTCATACCCCACACCCTGTCTCTCTCTCTCTCTCTCTCATACCCCACACCCTGTCTCTCTCTCTCTCATACCCCACACCCTCTCTCTCTCTCTCTCATACCCCACACCCTCTCTCTCTCTCTCATACCCCACACCCTGTCTCTCTCTCTCATACCCCACATCCTGTCTCTCTCTCTCATACCCCACACCCTGTCTCTCTCTCTCATACCCCACACCCTGTCTCTCTCTCTCATACCCCACACCCTGTCTCTCTCTCTCTCTCGTACCCCACACCCTGTCTCTCTCTCTCTCTCTCTCTCATACCCTACACCCTGTCTCTCTCTCTCTCTCATACCCTACACCCTGTCTCTCTCTCTCATACCCCACACCCTGTCTCTCTCTCTCATACCCCACACCCTGTCTCTCTCTCTCATACCACACACCCTGTCTCTCTCTCTCATACCCCACACCCTGTCTCTCTCTCTCATATCCCACACCCTGTCTCTCTCTCTCTCATCCCCCACACACTCTCTCTCTCTCTCTCATACCCCACACCCTGTCTCTCTCTCTCTCTCATACCCCACACCCTGTCTCTCTCTCTCTCTCATACCCCACACCCAGTCTCTCTCTCTCTCTCTCTCATACCCCACACCCTGTCTGTCTCTCTCATATACCCCACACCCTCTCTCTCTCTCTCTCTCATACCCCACACCCTGTCTCTCTCTCTCTCTCATACCCCACACCCTGTCTCTCTCTCTCATACCCCACACCCTCTCTCTCTCTCTCTCTCTCTCACCCCACACCCTCTCTCTCTCTCTCTCTCTCACCCCACACCCTGTCTCTCTCTCACCCCACACCCTGTCTCTCTCTCACCCCACACCCTGTCTCTCTCTCACCCCACACCCCACACCCTGTCTCTCTCTCTCTCTCACCCCACACCCTGTCCCTGTCTCTCTCTCTCTCTCTCACCCCACACCCTGTCTCTCTCACTCTCTCTCTCTCTCTCTCACCCCACACCCTGTCTCTCTCCCTCTCTCTCTCTCTCTCTCATACCCCACACCCTGTCTCTCTCTCTCTCTCATAACCCAAACCCTGTCTCTCTCTCTCTCTCTCTCATACCCCACAACCTGTCTCTCTCATTCACATACCTCACACCCTGTCTCTCTCTCTCATGCCCCACAGCCTGTCTCTCTCTCTCATACCCCACACCCTGTCTCTCTCTCTCATACCCCACACCCTGTCTCTCTCTCTCATACCCCACACCCTGTCTCTCTCTCTCTCCTACCCCACACCCTGTCTCTCTCTCACATACCCCACACCCTGTCTCTCTCTCTCTCAAGCCCCACACCCTGTCTCTCTCTCTCAAGCCCCACACCCTCTCTCTCTCTCTCCGACCCCACACCCTGTCTCTCTCTCTCTCCTAACCCACACACTGTCTCTCTCTCTCTCATACCCCACACCCTGTCTCTCTCTCTCTCATACCCCACACTCTCTCTCTCTCTCTCTCTCTCATTCCCCACACCCTGTCTCTCTCTCTCTCTCTCATACCCCACACCCTGTCTCTCTCTCTCTCACACCCCACACCCTGTCTCTCTCTCTCTCTCACCCCACACCCTGTCTCTCTCTCTCTCTCTCTCTCACCCCACACCCTGTCTCTCTCTCACCCCACACCCTGTCTCTCTCTCACCCCACACCCTGTCTCTCTCTCACCCCACACCCTGTCTCTCTCTCACCCCACACCCCACACCCTGTCTCACTCTCACCCCACACCCTGTCTCTCTCACTCTCTCTCTCTCTCTCTCAAACCCCACACCCTGTCTCTATCTCACCCCACACCCCACACCCTGTCTCACTCTCACCCCACACCCTGTCTCTCTCCCTCTCTCTCTCTCTCATACCCCACACCCTGTCTCTCTCTCTCTCTGTCTCATACCCCACACCCTGTCTCTCTCTCTCTCTCTCATACCCCACACCCTGTCTCTCTCTCTCTCTCTCTCATACCCCACACCCTGTCTCTCTCATATCCCATACCCTGTCTCTCTCTCTCTCTCTCATACCCCACACCCTGTCTCTCTCTCTCTCTCTCATACCCCACACCCTGTCTCTCTCTCTCTCTCTCTCATACCCCACACCCTGTCTCTCTCTCTCTCATACCCCACACCCTGTCTCTCTCTCTCTCTCTCTCTCATACCCCACACCCTGTCTCTCTCTCTCTCTCTCTCATACCCCACACCCTGTCTCTCTCTCTCTCTCTCATACCCCACACCCTGTCTCTCTCTCTCTCTCTCATACCCCACACCCTGTCTCTCTCTCTCTCTCTCTCATACCCCACACCCTGTCTCTCTCTCTCTCATACCCCACACCCTGTCTCTCTCTCTCTCTCTCTCATACCCCACACCCGGTCTCTCTCTCTCTCTCATATCCCACACACTGTCTCTCTCTCTCACCCCACACTCTGTCTCTCTCTCTCTCACCCCACACCCTGTCTCACTCTCTCTCTCACTCACCCCACACCCTGTCTCTCTCTCTCTCACTCACCCCACACCCTGTCTCTCTCTCTCTCTCTCTCACTCACCCCACACCCTGTCTCTCTCTCACCCCACACCCTGTCTCTCTCTCTCTCTCTCTCTCACCCACACCGTCTCTCTCTCTCTCTCTCTCACCCCACACCCTGTCTCTCTCTCTCTCTCTCACCCCACACCCTGTCTCTCTCTCTCTCTCACTCACCCCAAACCCTGTCTCTCTCTCACCCCACACCCTGTCTCTCTCTCACCCCACACCCAGTCTCTCTCTCACCCCACACCCAGTCTCTCTCTCACCCCACACCCAGTCTCTCTCTCTCTCTCACCCCACACCCAGTCTCTCTCTCTCTCTCACCCCACACCCTGTCTCTCTCACTCTCTCTCTCTCTCTCAAACCCCACACCCTGTCTCTCTCCCGCTCATACCCCACACCCTGTCTCTCTCTCTCTCATACCCCACACCCTGTCTCTCTCACTCTCTCTCTCTCTCTCAAACCCCACACCCTGTCTCTCTCCCGCTCATACCCCACACCCTGTCTCTCTCTCACCCCACACCCTGTCTCTCTCTCACCCCACACCCAGTCTCTCTCTCTCTCTCACCCCACACCCTGTCCCTGTCTCTCTCTCTCTCTCTCTCTCACCCCACACCCTGTCTCTCTCACTCTCTCTCTCTCTCTCATACCCAACACCCTGTCTCTCTCTCTCTCTCTCATACCCCACACCCTGTCTCTCTCTCTCTCATACCCCACACCCTGTCTCTCTCTCTCATACCCCACACCCTGTCTCTATCTCTCTCTCTCTCATACCCCACACCCTGTCTCTCTCTCTCTCTCTCTCATACCCCACACCCTGTCTCTCTCTCTCTCATACCCCACACCCTGTCTCTCTCTCTCTCATACCCCACACCCTGTCTCTCTCTCTCTCTCATACCCCACACCCTGTCTCTCTCTCTCTCATACCCCACACCCTGTCTCTCTCTCTCTCATACCCACACCCTGTCTCTCTCTCTCTCTCTCTCATACCCCACACCCTGTCTCTCTCTCTCATACCCCACACCCTGTCTCTCTCTCTCTCATACCCCACACTCTCTCTCTCTCTCTCTCTCATTCCCCACACCCTGTCTCTCTCTCTCTCTCTCATACCCCACACCCTGTCTCTCTCTCTCTCACACCCCACACCCTGTCTCTCTCTCTCTCTCACCCCACACCCTGTCTCTCTCTCTCTCTCTCTCTCACCCCACACCCTGTCTCTCTCTCACCCCACACCCTGTCTCTCTCTCACCCCACACCCTGTCTCTCTCTCACCCCACACCCTGTCTCTCTCTCACCCCACACCCCACACCCTGTCTCACTCTCACCCCACACCCTGTCTCTCTCACTCTCTCTCTCTCTCTCTCAAACCCCACACCCTGTCTCTATCTCACCCCACACCCCACACCCTGTCTCACTCTCACCCCACACCCTGTCTCTCTCCCTCTCTCACTCTCTCATACCCCACACCCTGTCTCTCTCTCTCTCTGTCTCATACCCCACACCCTGTCTCTCTCTCTCTCTCTCATACCCCACACCCTGTCTCTCTCTCTCTCTCTCTCATACCCCACACCCTGTCTCTCTCATATCCCATACCCTGTCTCTCTCTCTCTCTCTCATACCCCACACCCTGTCTCTCTCTCTCTCTCTCATACCCCACACCCTGTCTCTCTCTCTCTCTCTCTCATACCCCACACCCTGTCTCTCTCTCTCTCATACCCCACACCCTGTCTCTCTCTCTCTCTCTCTCTCATACCCCACACCCTGTCTCTCTCTCTCTCTCTCTCATACCCCACACCCTGTCTCTCTCTCTCTCTCTCATACCCCACACCCTGTCTCTCTCTCTCTCTCTCATACCCCACACCCTGTCTCTCTCTCTCTCTCTCTCATACCCCACACCCTGTCTCTCTCTCTCTCATACCCCACACCCTGTCTCTCTCTCTCTCTCTCTCATACCCCACACCCGGTCTCTCTCTCTCTCTCATATCCCACACACTGTCTCTCTCTCTCACCCCACACTCTGTCTCTCTCTCTCTCACCCCACACCCTGTCTCACTCTCTCTCTCACTCACCCCACACCCTGTCTCTCTCTCTCTCACTCACCCCACACCCTGTCTCTCTCTCTCTCTCTCTCACTCACCCCACACCCTGTCTCTCTCTCTCTCTCTCTCACTCACCCCACACCCTGTCTCTCTCTCACCCCACACCCTGTCTCTCTCTCTCTCTCTCTCTCACCCCACACCGTCTCTCTCTCTCTCTCTCTCACCCCACACCCTGTCTCTCTCTCTCTCTCTCACCCCACACCCTGTCTCTCTCTCTCTCTCACTCACCCCAAACCCTGTCTCTCTCTCACCCCACACCCTGTCTCTCTCTCACCCCACACCCAGTCTCTCTCTCACCCCACTCCCAGTCTCTCTCTCTCTCTCACCCCACACCCAGTCTCTCTCTCTCTCTCACCCCACACCCTGTCTCTCTCACTCTCTCTCTCTCTCTCTCTCAAACCCCACACCCTGTCTCTCTCCCGCTCATACCCCACACCCTGTCTCTCTCTCTCTCATACCCCACACCCTGTCTCTCTCACTCTCTCTCTCTCTCTCAAACCCCACACCCTGTCTCTCTCCCGCTCATACCCCACACCCTGTCTCTCTCTCACCCCACACCCTGTCTCTCTCTCACCCCACACCCAGTCTCTCTCTCACCCCACACCCAGTCTCTCTCTCTCTCTCACCCCACACCCTGTCCCTGTCTCTCTCTCTCTCTCTCTCTCACCCCACACCCTGTCTCTCTCACTCTCTCTCTCTCTCTCATACCCAACACCCTGTCTCTCTCTCTCTCTCTCATACCCCACACCCTGTCTCTCTCTCTCTCATACCCCACACCCTGTCTCTCTCTCTCATACCCCACACCCTGTCTCTATCTCTCTCTCTCTCATACCCCACACCCTGTCTCTCTCTCTCTCTCTCTCATACCCCACACCCTGTCTCTCTCTCTCTCATACCCCACACCCTGTCTCTCTCTCTCTCATACCCCACACCCTGTCTCTCTCTCTCTCTCATACCCCACACCCTGTCTCTCTCTCTGTCATACCCCACACCCTGTCTCTCTCTCTCTCATACCCCACACCCTGTCTCTCTCTCTCTCTCTCTCATACCCCACACCCTGTCTCTCTCTCTCATACCCCACACCCTGTCTCTCTCTCTCATACCCCACACCCTGTCTCTCTCTCTCTCATACCCCACACCCTGTCTCTCTCTCTCTCATACCCCACACCCTGTCTCTCTCTCTCTCTCTCACCCCACACCCTGTCTCTCCCTCTCATACCCCACACCCTGTCTCTCTTTCTCTCTCATACCCCACACCCTGTCTCTCTTTCTCTCTCTCACCCCACACCTTGTCTCTCTCTCACCCCACACCCTGTCTCTCTCTCACCCCACACCCTGTCTCTCTCTCACCCCACACCCTGTCTCTCTCTCACCCCACACCCTCTCTCTCTCTCACCCCACACCCTCTCTCTCTCTCACCCCACACCCTCTCTCTCTCTCACCCCACACCCTCTCTCTCTCTCTCTCTCTCATACCCCAGACCCTGTCTCTCTCTCTCTCTTACGAGACACACCCTGTCTCTCTCTCTCTCTCTCTCTCATACCCCACACCCTGTCTCTCTCTCTCTCTCTCTCATACCCCACACCCTGTCTCTCTCTCTCATACCCCACACCCTGTCTCTCTCTCTCTCATACCCCACACCCTGTCTCTCTATCTCATACCCCACACCCTGTCTCTCTATCTCATACCCCACACCCTGTCTCTCTCTCTCATACCCCACACCCTGTCTCTCTCTCTCATACCCCACACCGTCTCTCTCTCTCTCATACCCCACACCCTGTCTCTCTCTCTCATACCCCACACCCTGTCTCTCTCTCTCATACCCCACACCCTGTCTCTCTCTCTCATGCCCCACACCCTGTCTCTCTCCCTTATACCCCACACCCTGTCTCTCTCTCTCATACCGCACACCCTGTCTCTCTCGCTCTCTCATACCCCACACTCTGTCTCTCTCTCTCATCCCCCACACTCTGTCTCTCTCTCTCTCTCTCTCTCATACCCCACAGCCTGTCTCTCTCTCTCATACCCCACACCCTGTCTCTCTCTCTCTCTCTCCTACCCCACACCCTGTCTCTCTCTCTCTCATAACCCACACCCTGTCTCTCTCTCTCTCATACCCCACACCCTGTCTCTCTCGCTCTCTCATACCCCACACCCTGTCTCTCTCGCTCTCTCATACCCCACACACTGTCTCTCTCTCTCTCATGCCCCACACCCTGTCTCTCTCTCTCTCTCCTACCCCACACCCTGTCTCTCTCTCTCATACCCCACACCCTGTCTCTCTCTCTCTCATACCCCACACCCTGTCTCTCTCTCTCATACCCCACACCCTGTCTCTCTCTCTCATACCCCACACCCTGTCTCTCTCTCTCATACCCCACACCCTGTCTCTCTCTCTCATACCCCACACCCTGTCTCTCTCTCTTTCTCATACCCCACACCCTGTCTCTCTCTCTCTCTCTCATACCCCACACCCTGTCTCACTCTCTCATACCCCACACCCTGTCTCACTCTCTCATACCCCACACCCTGTCTCTCTCCCTCATACCCCACACCCTGTCTCTCTCTCTCATACCCCACACCCTGTCTCTCTCTCTCATGCCCCACACCCTGTCTCTCTCTCTCTCTCTCTCATACCCCACACCCTGTCTCTCTCTCTCTCATACCCCACACCCTGTCTCTCTCTCTCCGACCCCACACCCTGTCCCTCTCTCTCTCCGACCCCACACCCTGTCCCCCTCTCTCTCTCATACCCCACACTCTCTCTCTCTCTCTCTCTCATACCCCACACCCTGTCTCTCTCCCTCTCTCTCATACCCCACACCCTGTCTCTCACTCACCCAACACCCTGTCTCTCTCTCACCCCACACCCTGTCTCTCTCTCACCCCACACCCTGTCTCTCTCTCACCCCACACCCTGTCTCTCTCTCACCCCACACCCTGTCTCTCTCTCACCCCACACCCTGTCTCTCTCTCACCCCACACCCTGTCTCTCTCTCACCCCACACCCTGTCTCTCTCTCACCCCACACCCTGTCTCTCTCTCACCCCACACCCTGTCTCTCTCTCACCCCACACCCTGTCTCTCTCTCACCCCACACCCTGTCTCTCTCCCGCTCATACCCCACACCCTGTCTCTCTCCCTCTCTCTCATACCCCACACCCTGTCTCTCTCTCTCTCATACCCCACACCCTGTCTCTCTCTCTCTCATACCCCACACCCTGTCTCTCTCTCTCTCTCTCATACCCCACACCCTGTCTCTCTCTCTCTCTCTCTCTCTCTCATACCCCACACCCTGTCTCTCTCTCTCTCTCTCTCTCATACCCCACACCCTGTCTCTCTCTCTCTCTCTCTCATACCCCACACCCTGTCTCTCTCTCTCTCTCTCTCATACCCCACACCCTGTCTCTCTCTCTCTCTCATACCCCACACACTGTCTCTCTCTCTCTCTCTCACCCCACACCCTGTCTCTCTCTCTCTCTCTCACCCCACACCCTGTCTCTCTCTCTCACTCACCCCACCACACCCTGTCTCTCTCTCTCTCATACCCCACACCCTGTCTCTCTCTCTCTCTCATACCCCACACACTGTCTCTCTCTCTCTCTCTCACCACCACACGTCTCTCTCTCTCACTCACCCCACACCCTGTCTCTCTCTCTCTCACCCCACACCCTGTCTCTCTCTCTCTCTCACCCCACACCCTGTCTCTCTCTCTCTCTCTCTCACTCACCCCACACCCTGTCTCTCTCTCACCCCACACCCTGTCTCTCTCTCACCCCACACCCTGTCTCTCTCTCACCCCACACCCTGTCTCTCTCTCTCTCTCTCACCCCACACCCTGTCTCTCTCTCTCTCTCTCACCCCACACCCTGTCTCTCTCTCTCTCTCTCACCCCACACCCTGTCTCTCTCTCTCTCTCTCACCCCACACCCTGTCTCTCTCTCTCTCTCTCACCCCACACCCTGTCTCTCTCACTCTCTCTCTCTCTCTCTCAAACCCCACACCCTGTCTCTCTCCCGCTCATACCCCACACCCTGTCTCTTTCCCTCACTCTCTCTCTCATACCCCACACCCTGTCTCTCTCTCTCTCATACCCCACACCCTGTCTCTCTCTCTCTCTCATACCCCACACCCTGTCTCTCTCTCTCTCATACCCCACACCCTGTCTCTCTCTCTCTCTCTCTCATACCCCACACCCTGTCTCTCTCTCTCTCTCACCCCACACCCTGTCTCTCTCTCTCATACTCCACACCCTGTCTCTCTCTCATACCCCACACCCTGTCTCTCTCTCTCACCCCACACCCTGTCTCTCTCTCTCACCCCACACCCTGTCTCTCTCTCTCTCTCACCCCACACCTTCTCTCTCTCTCTCGCTCACCCCACACCCTGTCTCTCTCTCTCTCTCATACCCCACACCCTGTCTCTCTCTCTCTCTCTTACGAGACACACCCTGTCTCTCTCTCTCATACCCCACACCCTGTCTCGCTCTCTCATACCCCACACCCTGTCTCTCTCTCTCATACCCCACACCCTGTCTTTCTCTCTCATACCCCACACCCTGTCTCTCTCTCTCTCTCTCATACCCCACACCCTGTCTCTCTCTCTCTCATACCCCACACCCTGTCTCTCTCTCTCTCTCATTCCCCACACCTTGTCTCTCTCTCTCTCTCTCAAACCCCACACCCTGTCTCTCTCCCGCTCATACCCCACACCCTGTCTCTCTCCCTCTCTCTCTCTCTCTCTCTCATACCCCACACCCTGTCTCTCTCTCTCATACCCCACACCCTGTCTCTCTCTCTCATACCCCACACCCTGTCTCTCTCTCTCATACCCCACACCCTGTCTCTCTCTCTCATACCCCACACCCTGTCTCTCTCTCTCTCTCTCATACCCCACACCCTGTCTCTCTCTCTCTCTCTCATACCCCACACCCTGTCTCTCTCTCTCTCTCATACCCCACACCCTGTCTCTCTCTCTCATACCCCACACCCTGTCTCTCTCTCTCATACCCCACACCCTGTCTCTCTCTCTCATACCCCACACCCTGTCTCTCTCTCTTTCTCATACCCCACACCCTGTCTCTCTCTCTCTCTCTCATACCCCACACCCTGTCTCACTCTCTCATACCCCACACCCTGTCTCACTCTCTCATACCCCACACCCTGTCTCTCTCCCTCATACCCCACACCCTGTCTCTCTCTCTCATACCCCACACCCTGTCTCTCTCTCTCATGCCCCACACCCTGTCTCTCTCTCTCTCTCTCTCATACCCCACACCCTGTCTCTCTCTCTCTCATACCCCACACCCTGTCTCTCTCTCTCTCATACCCCACACCCTGTCCCTCTCTCTCTCCGACCCCACACCCTGTCCCCCTCTCTCTCTCATACCCCACACTCTCTCTCTCTCTCTCTCTCATACCCCACACCCTGTCTCTCTCCCTCTCTCTCATACCCCACACCCTGTCTCTCACTCACCCAACACTCTGTCTCTCTCTCACCCCACACCCTGTCTCTCTCTCACCCCACACCCTGTCTCTCTCTCACCCCACACCCTGTCTCTCTCTCACCCCACACCCTGTCTCTCTCTCACCCCACACCCTGTCTCTCTCTCACCCCACACCCTGTCTCTCTCTCACCCCACACCCTGTCTCTCTCTCACCCCACACCCTGTCTCTCTCTCACCCCACACCCTGTCTCTCTCTCACCCCACACCCTGTCTCTCTCTCACCCCACACCCTGTCTCTCTCAAATCCCACACCCTGTCTCTCTCCCGCTCATACCCCACACCCTGTCTCTCTCCCTCTCTCTCATACCCCACACCCTGTCTCTCTCTCTCTCATACCCCACACCCTGTCTCTCTCTCTCTCATACCCCACACCCTGTCTCTCTCTCTCTCTCTCATACCCCACACCCTGTCTCTCTCTCTCTCTCTCATACCCCACACCCTGTCTCTCTCTCTCTCTCTCTCTCATACCCCACACCCTGTCTCTCTCTCTCTCTCTCTCATACCCCACACCCTGTCTCTCTCTCTCTCTCTCTCATACCCCACACCCTGTCTCTCTCTCTCTCTCATACCCCACACACTGTCTCTCTCTCTCTCTCTCACCCCACACCCTGTCTCTCTCTCTCTCTCTCACCCCACACCCTGTCTCTCTCTCTCACTCACCCCACACCCTGTCTCTCTCTCTCTCATACCCCACACCCTGTCTCTCTCTCTCTCTCATACCCCACACACTGTCTCTCTCTCTCTCTCTCACCCCACACCCTGTCTCTCTCTCTCACTCACCCCACACCCTGTCTCTCTCTCTCTCACCCCACACCCTGTCTCTCTCTCTCTCTCACCCCACACCCTGTCTCTCTCTCTCTCTCTCTCACTCACCCCACACCCTGTCTCTCTCACCCCACACCCTGTCTCTCTCTCACCCCACACCCTGTCTCTCTCTCACCCCACACCCTGTCTCTCTCTCACCCCACACCCTGTCTCTCTCTCTCTCTCTCACCCCACACCCTGTCTCTCTCTCTCTCTCTCACCCCACACCCTGTCTCTCTCTCTCTCTCTCTCACCCCACACCCTGTCTCTCTCTCTCTCTCTCACCCCACACCCTGTCTCTCTCTCTCTCTCTCACCCCACACCCTGTCTCTCTCACTCTCTCTCTCTCTCTCTCTCAAACCCCACACCCTGTCTCTCTCCCGCTCATACCCCACACCCTGTCTCTTTCCCTCACTCTCTCTCTCATACCCCACACCCTGTCTCTCTCTCTCTCATACCCCACACCCTGTCTCTCTCTCTCTCTCATACCCCACACCCTGTCTCTCTCTCTCTCATACCCCACACCCTGTCTCTCTCTCTCTCTCTCTCATACCCCACACCCTGTCTCTCTCTCTCTCTCACCCCACACCCCACACCCTGTCTCTCTCTCTCTCTCACCCCACACCCTGTCTCTCTCTCTCATACCCCACACCCTGTCTCTCTCTCATACCCCACACCCTGTCTCTCTCTCTCACCCCACACCCTGTCTCTCTCTCTCACCCCACACCCTGTCTCTCTCTCTCTCTCACCCCACACCTTCTCTCTCTCTCTCGCTCACCCCACACCCTGTCTCTCTCTCTCTCTCATACCCCACACCCTGTCTCTCTCTCTCTCTCTTACGAGACACACCCTGTCTCTCTCTCTCATACCCCACACCCTGTCTCTCTCCCTCTCTCTCTCTCTCTCTCTCATACCCCACACCCTGTCTCTCTCTCTCATACCCCACACCCTGTCTCTCTCTCTCATACCCCACACCCTGTCTCTCTCTCTCATACCCCACACCCTGTCTCTCTCTCTCATACCCCACACCCTGTGTCTCTCTCTCATACCCCACACCCTGTCTCTCTCTCTCTCTCTCATACCCCACACCCTGTCTCTCTCTCTCTCTCATACCCCACACCCTGTCTCTCTATCTCTCTCATACCCCACACCCTGTCTCTATCTCTCTCATACCCCACACCCTGTCTCTCTCTCTCTCTCTCTCATTCCCCACACCTTGTCTCTCTCTCTCTCTCTCTCATACCCCACATTCTGTCTCTCTCTCTCATACCCCACACCCTGTCTCTCTCTCTCTCATACCCCACACCCTGTCTCTCTCTCTCATACCCCACCCCCTGTCTCTCTCCCATACCCCACACCCTGTCTCTCTCTCTCTCTCATACCCCACACCCTGTCTCTCTTTCTCTCTCTCTCATACCCCACACCCTGTCTCTCTCTCTCTCATACCCCACACCCTGTCTCTCTCTCTCATACCCCACACCCTGTCTCTCTCTCTCATACCCCACACCCTGTCTCTCTCTCTCATACCCCACACCCTGTCTCTCTCTCTCATACCCCACACCCTGTCTCTCTCTCTCACACCCCACACCCTGTCTCTCTCTCTCATACCCCACACCCTGTCTCTCTCTCTCTCATACCCCACACCCTGTCTCTCTCTCTCATACCCCACCCCCTGTCTCTCTCCCATACCCCACACCCTGTCTCTCTCTCTCTCTCATACCCCACACCCTGTCTCTCTTTCTCTCTCTCTCATACCCCACACCCTGTCTCTCTCTCTCTCATACCCCACACCCTGTCTCTCTCTCTCATACCCCACACCCTGTCTCTCTCTCTCATACCCCACACCCTGTCTCTCTCTCTCATACCCCACACCCTGTCTCTCTCTCTCATACCCCACACCCTGTCTCTCTCTCTCACACCCCACACCCTGTCTCTCTCTCTCATACCCCACACCCTGTCTCTCTCTCTCTCATACCCCACACCCTGTCTCTCCCTCTCATACCCCACACCCTGTCTCTCTCTCTCTCTCATACCCCACACCCTGTCTCTCTCTCACATACCCCACACCCTGTCTCTCTCTCTCAAGCCCCACACCCTGTCTCTCTCTCTCTCTCTCATACCCCACACCCTGTCTCTCTCTCTCTCTCATACCCCACACTGTGTGTCTCTCTCTCTCTCATACCCCACACCCTGTCTCTCTCCCTCTCTCTCATACCCCACACACTGTCTCTCTCTCTCTCATGCCCCACACCCTGTCTCTCTCTCTCTCATACCCCACACCCTGTCTCTCTCTCTCTCTCCTACCCCACACCCTGTCTCTCTCTCTCTCATACCCCACACCCTGTCTCTCTCTCTCTCATAACCCACACCCTGTCTTTCTCTCTCATACCCCACACCCTGTCTCTCTCTCTCATACCCCACACCCTGTCTCTCTCTCTCATACCCCACACCCTGTCTCTCTCTCTCATACCCCACACCCTGTCTCTCTCTCTCTCTCTCTCCTACCCCACACCCTGTCTCTCTCTCTCTGTCTCATACCCCACACCCTGTCTCTCTCTCTCTCTCTCATACCCCACACCCTGTCTCTCTCTCTCTCCTACCCCACACCCTGTCTCTCTCTCATACCCCACACCCTGTCTCTCTCTCTGATGCCCCACAGCCTGTCTCTCTCTCTCATACCCCACACCCTGTCTCTCTCTCACATACCCCACACCCTGTCTCTCTCTCTCTCTCTCCTACCCCACACCCTGTCTCTCTCTCTCTCTCTCATAACCCACACCCTGTCTCTCTCTCTCATACCCCACACCCTGTCTCTCTCTCTCTCTCTCTCCTACCCCACACCCTGTCTCTCTCTCTCTCATACCCCACACCCTGTCTCTCTCTCTCATGCCCCACACCCTGTCTCTCTCTCTCATGCCCCACACCCTGTCTCTCTCTCTCTCTCTCTCCTACCCCACACCCTGTCTCTCTCTCTCTATCTCATAACCCACACCCTGTCTCTCTCTCTCATACCCCACACCCTGTCTCTCTCTCTCATACCCCACACCCTGTCTCTCTCTCTCTCTCCTACCCCACACCCTGTCTCTCTCTCTCTCATACCCCACACCCTGTCTCTCTCTCTCTCATACCCCACACCCTGTCTCTCTCTCTCTCTCTCATAACCCACACCCTGTCTCTCTCTCTCTCTCTCATAACCCACACCCTGTCTCTCTCTCTCTCATACCCCACACCCTGTCTCTCTCTCTCTCTCTCCTACCCCACACCCTGTCTCTCTCTCTCTCTCTCTCATAACCCACACCCTGTCTCTCTCTCTCATAACCCACACCCTGTCTCTCTCTCTCATACCCCACACCCTGTCTCTCTCTCTCTCTCTCTCTCATAACCCACACCCTGTCTCTCTCTCATACCCCACACCCTGTCTCACTCCCTCTCATACCCCATACCCTGTCTCTCTCTCTCTCATACCCCACACCCTGTCTCTCTCTCTCTCATACCCCACACCATGTCTCTCTCTCTCTCATACCCCACACCATGTCTCTCTCTCTCTCATACCCCACACCATGTCTCTCTCTCTCATACCCCACACCCTGTCTCTCTCTCTCGTACCCCACACCCTGTCTCTCTCTCTCATACCCCACACCCTGTCTCTCTCTCTCATCCCCCACACCCTGTCTCTCTCTCTCATACTCCACACCCTGTCTCTCTCTCTCTCATACCCCACACCCTGTCTCTCCCTCTCATACCCCACACCCTGTCTCTCTCTCTCTCTCATACCCCACACCCTGTCTCTCTCTCTCTCATACCCCACACCCTGTCTCTCTCTCTCATGCCCCACACCCTGTCTCTCTCTCTCTCATGCCCCACACCCTGTCTCTCTCTCTCATGCCCCACACCCTGTCTCTCTCTCATCCCCCACACCCTGTCTCTCTCTCTCTCTCCTACCCCACAACCTGTCTCTCTCTCTCTCTCTCATACCCCACACCCTGTCTCTCTCTCTCTCTCATACCCCACACCCTGTCTCTCTCTCTCTCTCATACCCCACACCCTGTCTCTCTCTCTCACATACCCCACACCCTGTCTCTCTCTCTCATGCCCCACAGCCTGTCTCTCTCTCTCTCATACCCCACACCCTGTCTCTCTCTCTCATACCCCACACCCTGTCTCTCTCTCTCACATACCCCACACCCTGTCTCTCTCTCACATACCCCACACCCTGTCTCTCTCTCACATACCCCACACCCTGTCTCTCTCTCACATACCCCACACCCTGTCTCTCTCTCTCAAGCCCCACACCCTGTCTCTCTCTCTCTCATAACCCACACCCTGTCTCTCTCTCTCATACCTCACACTCTGTCTCTCTCTCTCTCTCATACCCCACACACTGTCTCTCTCTCTCTCTCTCCTACCCCACACCCTGTCTCTCTCTCTCTCTCCGACCCCACACCCTGTCTCTCTCTCTCTCTCTCCTACCCCACACCCTGTCTCTCTCTCTCTCCGACCCCACACCCTGTCTCTCTCTCTCTCTCTCTCATACCCCACACCCTGTCTCTCTCTCTCTCTCTCATACCCCACACCCTGTCTCTCTCTCTCTCTCTCATACCCCACACCCTGTCTCTCTCTCTCTCTCTCTCCTACCCCACAGCCTGTCTCTCTCTCTCTCCTACCCCACACCCTGTCTCTCTCTCTCTCATACCCCACACCCTGTCTCTCTCTCTCATACCCCACACCCTGTCTCTCTCTCTCTCTCTCATACCCCACACCCTGTCTCTCTCTCTCTCTCTCCTGCCCCACACCCTGTCTCTCTCTCTCTCTCTCATAACCCACACCCTGTCTCTCTCTCTCTCTCATACCCCACACCCTGTCTCTCTCTCTCTCTCATACCCCACACCCTGTCTCTCTCTCTCTCTCTCCTACCCCACACCCTGTCTCTCTCTCTCTCCTACCCCACACCCTGTCTCTCTCTCTCATGCCCCACACCCTGTCTCTCTCTCTCATACCCCACACCCTGTCTCTCTCTCACATACCCCACACCCTGTCTCTCTCTCTCTCTCCTACCCCACACCCTGTCTCTCTCTCTCTCTCTCTCATAACCCACACCCTGTCTCTCTCTCTCATACCCCACACCCTGTCTCTCTCTCTCTCTCCTACCCCACACCCTGTCTCTCTCTCTCTCTCATACCCCACACCCTGTCTCTCTCTCTCTCATACCCCACACCCTGTCTCTCTCTCTCTCATACCCCACACCTTGTCTCTCTCTCTCACATACTCCACACCTTGTCTCTCTCTCTCACATACCCCACACCCTGTCTCTCTCTCTCATGCCCCACAGCCTGTCTCTCTCTCTCATACCCCACACCCTGTCTCTCTCTCTCTCTCTCTCTCCTACCCCACACCCTGTCTCTCTCTCTCTCTCTCATAACCCACACCCTGTCTCTCTCTCTCTCATACCCAACACCCTGTCTGTCTCTCTCTCTCTCTCCTACCCCACACCCTGTCTCTCTCTCTCTCTCTCCTACCCCACACCCTGTCTCTCTCTCTCTCATAACCCACACCCTGTCTCTCTCTCTCATACCCCACACCCTGTCTCTCTCTCTCTCTCTCATAACCCACACCCTGTCTCTCTCTCATACCCCACACCCTGTCTCGCTCTCTCATACCCAACACCCTGTCTCTCTCTCTCCCTCTCTCCTACCCCACACCCTGTCTCTCTCTCTCTCTCTCATAACCCACACCCTGTCTCTCTCTCTCTCATACCCCACACCCTGTCTCTCTCTCTCTCTCTCATAACCCACACCCTGTCTCTCTCTCTCATACCCCACACCCTGTCTCTCTCTCTCTCTCTCCTACCCCACACCCTGTCTCTCTCTCTCTCATACCCCACACCCTGTCTCTCTCTCTCATGCCCCACACCCTGTCTCTCTCTCTCATACCCCACACCCTGTCTCTCTCTCTCATACCCCACACCCTGTCTCTCTCTCTCTCTCTCCTACCCCACACCCTGTCTATCTCTCTCTCTCTCATAACCCACACCCTGTCTCTCTCTCTCATACCCCACACCCTGTCTCTCTCTCTCTCTCCTACCCCACACCCTGTCTCTCTCTCTCTCATACCCCACACCCTGTCTCTCTCTCTCTCATACCCCACACCCTGTCTCTCTCTCTCTCATACCCCACACCCTGTCTCTCTCTCTCTCTCATACCCCACACCCTGTCTCTCTCTCTCTCATACCCCACACCCTGTCTCTCTCTCTCACATACCCCACACCCTGTCTCTCTCTCTCATGCCCCACACCCTGTCTCTCTCTCTCTCTCCTACCCCACACCCTGTCTCTCTCTCTCTCTCTCATAACCCACACCCTGTCTCTCTCTCTCTCATACCCAACACCCTGTCTCTCTCTCTCTCTCTCTCCTACCCCACACCCTGTCTCTCTCTCTCTCTCCTACCCCACACCCTGTCTCTCTCTCTCTCTCTCTCATAACCCACACCCTGTCTCTCTCTCTCATGCCCCACACCCTGTCTCTCTCTCTCTCTCCTACCCCACACCCTGTCTCTCTCTCTCTCTCTCATAACCCACACCCTGTCTCTCTCTCTCTCATACCCAACACCCTGTCTCTCTCTCTCTCTCTCTCCTACCCCACACCCTGTCTCTCTCTCTCTCTCCTACCCCACACCCTGTCTCTCTCTCTCTCTCTCTCATAACCCACACCCTGTCTCTCTCTCTCATACCCCACACCCTGTCTCTCTCTCTCTCTCTCTCATAACCCACACCCTGTCTCTCTCTCATACCCCACACCCTGTCTTTCTCTCTCATACCCAACACCCTATCTCTCTCTCTCATACCCCACACTCTGTCTCCCAGTGTCTCTCACACTCCATAACCTGTTTCCAACTCACTCTCATACCTCGAATCCTGTCTGTCAAACTCTCGCATGCTGCACACTCTTTTTCACTCTTAAATATCACACACCCTGTCACTCACTCTCACTCATACCCCTCTCCCTGTCTCCAAAGCTGTCTCATACCCACACACCGTGTCTCTCCGACACTCTCTCATACCCCACACCGTCTCTCCGACTCTCTAATACCCTACACCCTGTCTCTCTCTCTCTCATACCCCACACCCTGTCTCTCTCTCTCTCTCTCTCATACCCCACATCCTGTCTCTCTCTCTCTCTCATACCCCACATCCTGTCTCTCTCTCTCTCTCATACCCCACACCCTGTCTCTCTCTCTCTCATACCCCACATCCTGTCTCTCTCTCTCTCATACCCCACACCCTGTCTCTCTCTCTCATACCCCACACCCTGTCTCTCTCTCTATCACACCCCACACCCTGTCTCTCTCTCTATCACACCCCACACCCTGTCTCTCTCTCTCTCTCTCATACCCCACACCCTGTCTCTCTCTCTCTCTCATACCCCACACCCTGTCTCTCTCTCTCATACCCCACACCCTGTCTCTCTCTCTCTCACACCCCACACCCTGTCTCTCTCTCTCTCTCTCACACCCCACACCCTGTCTCTCTCTCTCTCTCTCTCACCCCACACCTTCTCTCTCTCTCTCATACCCCACACCCTGTCTCTCTCTCTCACACCCCACACCCTGTCTCTCTCTCTCACACCCCACACCCTGTCTCTCTCCCTCTCATACCCCACACCCTGTCTCTCTCCCTCTCATACCCCACACCCTGTCTCTCTTTCTCTCTCATACCCCACACCCTGTCTCTCTCTCTCTCTCATACCCCACACCCTGTCTCTCTCCCTCTCATACCCCACACCCTGTCTCTCTCTCTCTCTCATACCCCACACCCTGTCTCTCTCTCTCTCTCATACCCCACACCCTGTCTCTCTCTCTCATACCCCACACCCTGTCTCTCTCTCTCTCATACCCCACACCCTGTCTCTCTCTCTCATACCCCACACCCTGTCTCTCTCTCACATACCCCACACCTTGTCTCTCTCTCTCAAGCCCCACACGCTGTCTCTCTCTCTCTCATACCCCACACCCTGTCTCTCTCATACCCCACAACCTGTCTCTCTCATACCCCACAACCTGTCTCTCTCTCTCTCTCATACCCCACACCCTGTCTCTCTCTCTCCCTCTCATACCCCACACCCTGTCTCTCTCTCTCCCTCTCATACCCCACACCATGTCTCTCTCTCTCATACCCCACACCCTGTCTCTCTCTCTCATACCCCACACCCTGTCTCTCTCTCTCATACCCCACACCCTGTCTCTCTCTCTCATACCCCACACCCTGTCTCTCTCTCTCATACCCCACACCCTGTCTCTCTCTCTCATACCCCACACCCTGTCTCTCTCTCTCATGCCCCACACCCTGCCTCTCTCTCTCATACCCCACACCCTGTCTCTCTCTCTCTCATACCCCACACCCTGTCTCTCTCTCTCTCTCATACCCCACACCCTGTCTCTCTCTCTCTCTCATACCCCACACCCTGTCTCTCCCTCTCATACCCCACACCCTGTCTCTCTCTCTCTCTCTCATACCCCACACCTTGTCTCTCTCTCTCTCATACCCCACACCCTGTCTCTCTCTCTCTCATACCCCACACCCTGTCTCTCTCTCTCTCATACCCCACACCCTGTCTCTCTCTCTCTCATACCCCACACCCTGTCTCTCTCTCTCATGCCCCACACCCTGTCTCTCTCTCTCATGCCCCACACCCTGTCTCTCTCTCTCATCCCCCACACCCTGTCTCTCTCTCTCTCTCCTACCCCACACCCTGTCTCTCTCTCTCTCATACCCCACACCCTGTCTCTCTCTCTCTCATGCCCCACACCCTGTCTCTCTCATGCCCCACACCCTGTCTCTCTCTCTCATGCCCCACACCCTGTCTCTCTCTCTCTCTCCTACCCCACACCCTGTCTCTCTCTCTCTCATACCCCACACCCTGTCTCTCTCTCTCTCATACCCCACACCCTGTCTCTCTCTCTCTCTCATACCCCACACCCTGTCTCTCTCTCTCACATACCCCACACCCTGTCTCTCTCTCTCATGCCCCACATCCTGTCTCTCTCTCTCATACCCCACACCCCGTCTCTCTCTCACATACCCCACACCCTGTCTCTCCCTCTCTCTCATACCCCACACTCTGTCTCTCTCTCTCTATCATACCCCACACTCTGTCTCTCTCTCTCTCTCATACCCCACACTCTGTCTCTCTCTCTCTCTCATACCCCACACCCTGTCTCTCTCTCTCTCTCATACCCCACACCCTGTCTCTCTCTCTCTCTCTCATACCCCACACCCTGTCTCTCTCTCTCTCTCTCCTACCCCACACCCTGTCTCTCTCTCTCTCATAACCCACACCCTGTCTCTCCCTCTCTCTCATACCCCACACCCTGTCTCTCTCTCTCTCTCATACCCCACACTCTGTCTCTCCCTCTCTCTCATACCCCACACTCTGTCTCTCTCTCTCTCTCATACCCCACACCCTGTCTCTCTCTCTCTCTCTCATACCCCACACCCTGTCTCTCTCTCTCTCTCTCCTACCCCACACCCTGTCTCTCTCTCTCTCATAACCCACACCCTGTCTCTCTCTCTCTCATACCTCACACCCTGTCTCTCTCTCTCTCTCATACCCCACACCCTGTCTCTCTCTCTCTCCTACCCCACACCCTGTCTCTCTCTCTCTCATACCCCACACCCTGTCTCTCTCTCTCACATACCCCACACCCTGTCTCTCTCTCTCATGCCCCACAGCCTGTCTCTCTCTCTCATACCCCACACCCTGTCTCTCTCTCACATACCCCACACCCTGTCTCTCTCTCTCTCTCCTACCCCACACCCTGTCTCTCTCTCTCATAACCCACACCCTGTCTCTCTCTCTCATACCCCACACCCTGTCTCTCTCTCTCTCTCTCCTACCCCACACCCTGTCTCTCTCTCTCTCATACCCCACACCCTGTCTCTCTCTCTCACATACCCCACACCCTGTCTCTCTCTCTCTCTCTCATGCCCCACACCCTGTCTCTCTCTCTCTCTCCCCTACCCCACACCCTGTCTCTCTCTCTCTCTCATACCCCACACCCTGTCTCTCTCTCTCACATACCCCACACCTATCTCTCTCTCCTACCCCACACCCTGTCTCTCTCTCTCTCTCATACCCCACACTCTGTCTCCCAGTGTCTCTCACACTCCATAACCTGTTTCCAACTCACTCTCATACCTCGAATCCTGTCTGTCAAACTCTCGCATGCTGCACACTCTTTCTCACTCTTAAATATCACACACCCTGTCACTCACTCTCACTCATACCCCTCTCCCTGTCTCCAAAGCTGTCTCATACCCACACACCGTGTCTCTCCGACACTCTCTCATACCCCACACCCTGTCTCTCTCTCTCTCCTAACCCACACCCTGTCTCTCTCTCTCTCATACCCCACACCCTGTCTCTCTCTCTCTCTCTCTCATACCCACACACTGTCTCCAACATTGTCTCTCACACTCCCCCTCCCCGCAGCCCGCACCCTCCCCCTCCCTCCCTCTCTCCCTCTCTCCCTCCCTCCCTCCCTCTCTCCCTCCCTCCCTCTCTCCCTCCCTCCCTCCCTCCCTCTCTCCGCCCGCTCCCTCCCTCTCTCAGCCCGCACCTCCCCCTCTCAGCCCGCACCTCCCCCTCTCAGCCCGCACCCTCCCCCTCCCTCCCTCTCTCAGCCCGCACCCTCCCCCTCCCTCCCTCTCTCAGCCCGCACCCTCCCCCTCTCAGCCCGCACCCTCCCCCTCCCTCCCTCTCTCAGCCCGCACCCTCCCCCTCCCTCCCTCTCTCAGCCCGCACCCTCCCCCTCCCTCCCTCTCTCAGCCCGCACCCTCCCCCTCCCTCCCTCTCTCAGCCCGCACCCTCCCCCTCCCTCCCTCTCCCAGCCCGCACCCCCTCCCTCCCCCTCCCAGCCCGCACCCTCCCCCTCCCTCCCCCTCCCAGCCCGCACCTCCCCCTCTCAGCCCGCACCTCCCCCTCCCTCCCTCTCTCAGCCCGCACCCTCCCCCTCCCTCCCTCTCTCAGCCCGCACCCTCCCCCTCCCTCCCTCTCTCAGCCCGCACCCTCCCCCTCCCTCCCTCTCTCAGCCCGCACCCTCCCCCTCCCTCCCTCTCTCAGCCCGCACCCTCCCCCTCCCTCCCTCTCTCAGCCCGCACCCTCCCCCTCCCTCCCTCTCTCAGCCCGCACCCTCCCTCTCTCAGCCCGCACCCTCCCCCTCCCAGCCCGCACCCTCCCCCTCCCAGCCCGCACCCTCCCCCTCCCAGCCCGCACCCTCCCTCTCCCAGCCCGCACCCTGACCCTCCCTCTCCCTGACCCTCCCTCTCCCAGCCCACACCCCCTCTCTCTCCCTCTCACAGCCCACACCCCCTCTCTCTCCCTCTCCCTCTCCCAGCCCACACCCCCTCTCTCTCCCTCTCACAGCCCACACCCCCTCTCTCTCCCTCTCCCTCTCCCAGCCCACACCCCCTCTCCCCACCTCACAGCCCACACCCCCTCTCCCCACCTCACAGCCCACACCCCCTCTCCCCACCTCACAGCCCACACCCTCTCTCTCTCTCCCCACACCGTGTCTCTCCGACACTCTCTCATACCCCACACCGTCTCTCCGACTCTCTCATACCCTACACCCTGTCTCTCCCACACACCCTGTCTCTCCCACACACTCTCATACCCCACACCGTCTCTCACTCTCTCATACCCCACACCCTGTCTCTCCCACACACTCTCATACCCCACACACTCTCATACCCCACATCCTGTCTCTCCCACACACCCTCATACCCCTCTCACTCTCTCATACCCCACACACTCTCTCTCCCACACACCCTCATACCCCACACACCCTCATACCCCACACACCCTGTCTCTCCCACTCACTCTCATACCCCACACCCCCTCTCTCTCATACCCCACACCCCCTCTCTCTCACTCTCTCATACCCCACACCCTCTCTCTCTCACTCTCTCATACCCCACACCCTGTCTCTCTCACTCTCTCATACCCCACACCCTCTCTCTCTCACTCTCTCATTCCCCACACCCTCTCTCTCTCACTCTCTCATACCCCACACCCTCTCTCTCTCACTCTCACTCTCTCATTCCCCACACCCTGGCTCTCCTACACACTCTCATATCCCACACACTCTCTCTCTCTCATACCCCACGCCCTGTCTCTCTCAAACACTCACACCCCACACCCTGACTCTCACTCAAACCCCTCATCCACTCTCCAATCACCCTCACCTCCTGCCCACTCATACCCCTCTCACACCTCCTCCCCCTTATCTCCCTCATTTCACAATCCCTCTCACTCAGATCTTCCCCTCCCTTCTCAGGGCCACTGCCCCAGAGCCCTCAGGTTGACCTCTGATGTTAAACCTGTCCGGGCGCGATGCGGCTCCTCACCTTCCCGTCATGGTCCTCACGGCGAGTCTCCGCTCTCTCACCCGTTACAAATGGCGAGGTGTCTGCAAATCTGGAGAATGAGTTTTCAACCCAAAAAAGGAGAGAGCTCGGCAGCCGAGTCCGCTTTTGGCAACATCACGGGACGGCTCCCCGAGAGGGGATTGGAACCTGTTCAAAGCTCATAAACAGCCCAGATTCTCAGATTGAAATCAGTGCAAAAAGCGCCTTAAAGAGACTGTCTCCCTCTCCTGGGATCTTCATAATAAGACCTGCAGAAAACCACACCATTAACTGCCCCATTCAACACTGCTCCACTGAAGGTGATCGTCCTCTCCTCCCCCAGTAATAGGGCCAATATCGTCTCATACATTCCAGGGAGACAGTGTAAGATCAATAAACAAAGGCAGCCGGTTGAAACCCAGTCTGCACCGAGTTTTGCTGAACTGAACCATGGAGATCAGCCCTGGGTTCCTGCTTTGGGTCTCATTCTGCAACCCCAACCCATAATATACTGAGGGGTGTGGACAAGAGATGGGCTCTGCTGTGATGCTCCCCACAGTCGCATAACTTGCCCCACATCGCGAATAGCCACTTGGCGGACGCCATGGTGGGTGCCTTATCCTGAAGGACCAACATTTTCCATAGAAGAGAGACAATTGGCAGAAAAGAGTGGAAGGATAGTGTTGATAACACATGGGTGTCTGGGCCTCCTTTCAGGGGACTCCCACTCTTGTATTGGAGGATGCTGTGCAGGCAGCACTAACCCATCTTCCTGGCCGGAGAAGGTGGGGTGACAAAGACTGTGCCACTCGCTCTTAGTGGAACTGGCACTGGCTGCAGACTCACAACTCTTCAACTGGCCAATACTACTTGAGATTGTTCCAATGTTCTCTGCTCATTATAAGAAGGGAAATGAAACAGGGGCTCAGATTGACAAATGGTTGCTCCTGATCTTAAAAGTTCTTATGGAAATATAGATTAATTTAGTAAATATATTTATTAACAAATTAAGGCATGGCAGGGCAGCTCAGACCCGTGGAATGCACGACCTGTGCCATGTGGGAACTCCAGGACTCTTCCCGTGTCCTGGACAACCACAGGTGCAGGAAGTGTCGTCAGCTGGAGGAGCTCGAGCTCCGGGTTTCGGACCTTGAGCAGCAGCTGGTGTCACTACAGTGCATCCGCAAGGCTGAGAGTTTCATGGACAGCACGTTTCAGGAGGTGGTCACCCCGCAGATTAAGAGAGTGCAGGCAGAGAGGGACTGGGTGACCGCCAGACAGACAAGGAGGACCAGACAGGTAGAGCAGGAGTCCCCTGAGGGCATCTCACTCTCCAACCAGTATTCAGTTCTGGGTACTGGTGGGGGAGAGGGTTCCTCTGGGGAGTGCAGCCAGAGCACGATGGATGGCTCAGCTGTTCAGGAGGGGAGAGGAGAAAGGTCGAGAGAGCAATTGTGATAGGGGATTCTATAGTTCGGTGAGCAGACAGGTGTTTCTGCAGCCGCAAACGTGATTCCAGGATGGTATGTTGTCTCCCTGGTGCCAGGGTCATGGATGTCACTGTGCAGCTGCACGACATTCTGAAGGAGGAGGGTGAACAGCCAGAGGTCGTGGTACATATCGGTACCAACGACATAGGTAAAAAGAGGGATGAGGTCCTGCAAGCAGAATATAAGGAGTTAGGAAGTAAGTTAAAAAGCAGGACCTCAAGGGTAGTAATCTCAGGATTACTCCCAGTGCCACGTGCTAGTGAGTACAGGAATAGGAGAATAGATCAGATGAATGCATGGCTGGAGGGTTGGTGCAGGAGGGAGGGAATTAGATTCCTGAGGAATTGGCACCGATTCTGGGGAAGGTGGGACCTGTACAAGTCAGACGGGTTGCACCTCAACAGATCCGGGACTAATATCCTCGCAGTGGGGTTTGCTATTGCTGTTGGGGAGGGTTTAAACTAGAGTGGCAGGGGGATGGGAACCTGAGCGGGGAGTCAGAAGAGAGTAAAAGTGAGAGCAGCAAGAGAGGGGAGGACCCAGGGGAAATTTACAATACAAATAGTACAAATAGTTGTTCAAGAACAAGTGAAAGGGAAAAGCGTAGAGCAGCAGAAAGAGAGTGTACTTTAGACACTACAGATAAAGTAAAAACTAGAAGGTGTAAAGTGATTAACTCAGCATCAAAGCTGAAGGACAGGCTCGGGTGTGTGGACCAACTAAGATTTCTATATACAAATGCACGGAGTATAAAGGATAAATTAAATGAACTACAGGCACAAATTCAAATTGGAGGGTATGACATGATAGCTATTACTGAGACATGGCTGCAGGATGGTCAGGATTGGGAACTAAATATACCGGGTTATAAGGTCTACAGGAGAGACAGGGAAAATGGAAGAGGGGGAGGAGTAGACTTAATGATTAGAGATGAAATCACTTCAATGATAAAGGAGGATATAACGAGAGGTAAGCAGCCAACAGAGGCCTTATGGGTTGAATTGAGAAATAGGAAAGGATCTAAGACTATAGTGGGAGTTGTATATAGGACCCCTGGCAGCACCTCTGAAGTGCTAGATTGTATAAAGGCATAGTGGTCTTAATGGGGGACTTTAACCTTCACATAGATTGGGAAAAGCAGACTAGCAACTGTCAGAAAGGTAGTGAATTTCTTGAGTGTGTCCGGCATAGTTTTCTACAGCAGTATGTCCTGGAGGCAACAAGGGGGCAAGCCATACTAGATTTAGTAATGAGTAACGAACCAGATTTAGTTAACGGCTTAACTGTGCGTGAACATCTATCCAATAGCGATCATAACATGATCGAGTTCAACGTAGTGTTTGAAAGGGAAAAAAAGTGAGTCAGCTGCTAAGATTCGAGACTTGGGTACGGCCGACTTCAATGGGATGAGACAGAGACTGTCCACAGTAAATTGGGCAAATCTGTTAATGGGTAAAACAACTGATGATCAGTGGGAGATGTTTAAAGAAACATTTAACGTGATACAGAATCGGTTTATACCCCTGAAGGGCAAGAACTCTACTTGCCAAAAAAAACAGCCATGGACAACTAAAGAGGTAAGGGACAGTATAAGACATAAGGAAAGGGCATACAAAAAGGCAAAAAATGGCACAGATCCTGGAGAATGGGAAAGATACAAAGATCAACAAAAGGTCACAAAACAGATAGTAAGAGCTACAAAAAGAGAATATGAAAAGAAACTTGCAAGGGATATCAAAACCAATACGAAGAACTTTTATAGTTATATTAGGAAAAAGAGGGTGGTCAGGAGCAGTGTTGGCCCCTTAGAAACCAAAAGTGGGGATATTGTCATTGACAATGGGGAAATGGCGGACATGTTGAACGATTACTTTGCGTCAGTATTTACAGTAGAAAAAGAGGATAGCACGCCGGAAATCCCAAGAAAACTAATACTGAATCGGGGACAGGGACTCAATAAAATTAACATAAGTAAAACAACAGTAATGAAGAAAATAATAGCACTAAAGAGTGACAAATCGCCAGGACCAGATGGTTTCCATCCCAGGGTTTTAAAGGAAGTAGGTGAGCACATTGCAGATGCCCGAACTATAATCTTTCAAAGTTCTCCAGATTCAGGAACCGTCCCTCTAGATTTGAAAATTGCACATGTCACTCCGCTTTTTAAGAAAGGAGAGAGAAGGAAACCAGGGGATTATAGACCAGTTAGCCTAACATCTGTTGTGGGGAAAATGCTGGAGTCTATAATTAAGGATAGGGTGACTGAACATCTCGAAAATTTTCAGTTAATCAGAGAGAGCCAGCATGGATTTGTGAAAGGTAGGTCGTGCCTGACAAACCTGACTGAATTTTTTGAAGAAGTGACTAAAGTAGTGGACAGGGGAATGTCAATGGATGTTATTTATATGGACTTCCAGAAGGCATTTGATAAAGTCCCACATAAGAGACTGTTAGCTAAGATAGAAGCCCATGGAATCGAGGGAAAAATACAGACTTGGTTAGGAAGTTGGCTGAGTGAAAGGCGACAGAGAGTAGGGATAATGGGTAGGTACTCACATTGGCAGGATGTGACTAGTGGAGTCCCGCAGAGATCTGTCTTAGGGCCTCAATTATTCACAATATTTAGTAACGACTTAGATGAAGGCATAGAAAGTCTCACATCCAAGTTTGCCGATGACACAAAGATTGGTGGCATTGTAAGCAGTGTCGATGAAAACATAAAATTACAAAGCGATATTGATAGATTAGGTGAATGGGCAAAACTGTGGCAAATGGAATTCAATGTCGACAAATGTGAGGTCATCCACTTTGGACCATAAAAGGATAGAACAGGGTACTTTCTAAATAGTAAAAAGTTAAAAACAGTGGATGTCCAAAGGGACTTAGGGGTTCAGGTACATAGATCATTGAAGTGTCATGAACAGGTGCAGAAAATAATCAATAAGGCTAATGGAATGCTGGCCTTTATATCTAGAGGACTAGAGTACAAGGGGGCAGAAGTTATGCTGCAGCTATACAAAACCCTGGTTAGACTGCACCTGGAGTACTGTGAGCAGTTCTGGGCACCGCACCTTCGGAAGGACATATTGGCCTTGGAGGGAGTGCAGCGTAGGTTTACTAGAATGATACCCGGACTTCAAGGGTTAAGTTACGAGGAGAGATTACACAAATTGGGGTTGTATTCTCTGGAGTTTCGAAGGTTAAGGGGTGATCTGATCGAAGTTTATATTAAGGGTAACAGATCGGGTGGATAGAGAGAAACTATTTCCGCTGGTTGGGGATTTTAGGAGTAGGGGGCACAGTCTAAAAATTAGAGCCAGACCTTTCAGGAGTGAGACTAGAAAACACTTCTACACACAAAGGAAGTTTGGAACTCTCTTCCACAAACGGCAATTGATACTAGCTCAATTGCTAATTATAAATCTGAGATAGCTTTTTGCCAACCAAAGGTATTAAGGGATATGGGCCAAAGGCAGGTATATGGAGTTAGATCAGCCATGATCTTATCAAATGGCGGAGCGGGCTCGAGGGGCTGAATGGCCTACTCCTGTTCCAATGTTCCTATGTTCCTCTAGGAGCAGGAGTAGGCTATTCAGCCTCTCGAGCCTGTTCCGCCATTCAATTAGATCATGGCTGATCTGTATCTCAACTCCATTTACCCGCCTTTGCTCCATATCCCTTGATACCCTTACCCAACAAAAATCTGTCAATTTCACACTTGAAAATTTCAATTGACCCCCAGCATCCACAGCCTTTGGGAGAAGAGAATTCCAGACTTCCACTATTCTTCTTTGCGTCGGGATAATTTGGTTCCCTAGAGATGGTATTTCCCATTAATTTGATTGAGATTGGGGTTCAGCAGTGTGGAGGAATCATGGGCAGAGAAACTGTCCCGAATACATTCCATGAACTCGTCCTCCAAACCGCTTTTGCCAATTTGATTTGTCCAGTCTGTATGAAGATTAAAGTCCCCCACGATTATTGCATTACCTTTGTTACAAGCTCCTCTTATTTCTTGATTAATACTCTGTCCAACACTATAACTACTGTTAGGGGGCCTATAAACTCCTCCCACCAGTGTTTTCTCCCCCTTGTTATTTCTTATTTCCACCCATACTGATTCTACTTCGTGATCTTCCGAGCCCAGATCCTTTCTCACCACTGTCCTTATGTCATCCTCTATTTTTTTTTATTTTTATGGTTCTAATGACCTTTATTAAAGGTAAACCGCCTCTCCCCAAGTCGTTGCAGATTGCCGGGAGAGGGGCTTCCTTGCTTTTTGAATTTAATTAAATTAATCAGACTCTCAACAGAAAAGGAGAGAGACAGTGAGAGAGGGAAGGGAAGGAGGGAGGCTGCAGGTGTCATCCTTTATTATCAGGGCAACCCCCCCCCTCCTTTTCCATTCTATCTGTCTTTTCGAAAAGTCAAGTACCCTGGAATGTTTCGTTCCCAACCTTGGTCATATTGCAATCACGCCTCAGTAATGGTTCACTGTTCCAATGAAGCTCAATGGAAGCTCGAGGAACAGCACCTCATCTTTGGATTAGGCACTTTACAGCCTTCCGGACTCAACATTGATTTCAACAACTTTAGATCATAACCACTACTTCCATTTTTTCCGATAGCAGGTGCTGGTGATGGTTCTGCTGTTACCATTTACAGCTCCTCCAGTCTCATCTTTGTTTTCTTTACTTATCCTATTACCACTCCCCTCGCCTTGCACCATCATACCTTTGATCATTTAATCACTCCTGCCCTCCTCCCAATCGCAGATCTTCCCCTTTGTTCTTCCCCACACCCCCCCTCCCAATCCCCTTCTTTCCCTGACTCTGTACTTGCTTGTAAACTGTTAAATCTCTAACCTCTTCCAGTTCTGATGAAAGGTCATCAACCTGAAACGTTAACTGTGTTTCTCTCTCCACAGATGCTGCCTGACCTGCTGAGTGTTTGCAGCATTTTCTGTTTTTATTTGTGATAATGTATTACTTAAAATTACATAGAACGTACAGCACAGAAACAGGCCATTCAGCCCAACTGGTCTATGCCGGTGTTTATGCTCCACACGAGCCTCCTCCCACCCTTCTTCATCGAACTCTATCAACATATCCTTCTATTCCTTTCTCCCTCATCTAGCTTCCCCTTAAATGCATCTATGCTAGTCGCCTCAACCACTCCATGTGGTAGCGAGTGCCACACTCTAGGTAAAGAAGTTTCTCCTGAGTTCCCTATTGGATTTATTAATGACTATCTTATATTTATGGCCCCTAGTTCTGGACTCCCCCACAAGTGGAAACATCTTCTCTATGTCTACCCTATCAAACCTTTTCATAATCTTATAGACCTCTGTCAGGTCACCCCTCAGTCTTCTCTTTTCCAAAGAAAACAGCCCCAGCATGTTCAATCTTTTCTGTTACGTATAACCTCTCAGTTCTGGTATCATCCTGGTAAATCTTTTTTGTACCTTCTCCTGTGCCTTTATATCTTTTTATAATATGAACAGAACTGTTCACAGTACACCAAGTGTGGTCTAACCAAGGATCTATGCAAGTTTAATATAACTTCCCTGCTTTTCAATTCTATCCCTCTAGAAATGAACCCCAGTGCTTGGTGTGCCTTTTTTTATGGTTTTATTAACCTGCGTTGCTACTTTTAGTGATTTGTGAATCTGTACCCCCAGATCCCTCTGTTCCTCTACCCCATTTAGACTCTTATTATCCAAACAGTATGTGGCCCCCTTATGCTTCCTATCAAAATGCACCACCTCACATTTATCTATATTGAAATTCATTTGCCAATTACACACCCAGTCTGCAAGTTTATTAATGTCTTCCTGTATTTTGTCGCGGTCCTCCTCAGTATTAACTATACCCCACAATTTGGCGTCGTCCTCAAATTTTGAAATTGTACTTCCAATTCCCGAGTCCAAATTGTTTATTAAATTGTGAACAACAGTGGTCCCGGCATCTATCCTTCCCACCAGTGTTTTATGCCTCCAGCCCAAATTTTGTAGTTGGACCCTTAATGTAAATTTCACTGCCTGCCCTAAATAGCATTCAAGAAAGTAAGTGGACCATTCGATCTCAGACACACAGCTAAACCACTGGCACTAAGTAGAAGGTTAGTTCCTCTGGTTGTAAAGGAAGGTTGACATTGAGACTGATGATACTGTACATGGGATGATGCCTCTTTTTATGTTATTTTATATATACCATATGAAGCCATCTATGTTGCTTGCTGTAAAAATTAAAAAGCATTTGGTTTAGCTGTGTGTCTGAGATCGAATGGTCCACTTACTTTCTTGAATGCTGTTTAGGGCAGGCAGTGAAATTTACATTAAGGGTCCAACTACAAAATTTGGGCTTCAGGCATAAAATACAGGCACTGCTGTAGAGTTAAAAGGGATTCTGATGACACACTGGTACCATAGATCCATATTTTCAGGGGTAAACTTGAATCATCCAGTAACCAAACAGTTAGATTCAGTTATGACAATCCACCTCAGGTTGTTTAAGGCACAGGAAGGGAACAGAGTTTCTGGCTCTCAAAATTAAATCACAAGCAACAGATCCAACACTCCAGAGTGATATTTGAGACAAGACCCAGGGAAAATGAGCACCATTGACATATTTTTACTGTCAACTTTACTTATCAAGTGTAACACTACACAACTTACAGTACGCGGTGATATACAGTCAGGAGTGGCCCTGGGAGTCCTCAACATTGACTCTGGACCCCATGAAATCTCATGGCATCAGGTCAAACATGGGCAAGGAAACCTCCTGCTGATTACCACCTACCGCCCTCCCTCAGCTGATGAATCAGTCCTCCTCCATGTTGAGCACCACTTGGAGGAAGCACTGAGGGCAGCAAGGGCACAGAATGTACTCTGGGTGGGGGACTTCAATGTCCATCATCAAGAGTGGCTCGGTAGCACCACTACTGACCGAGCTGGCCTAGTCCCGAAGGACATAGCTGCCACGCTGGGCCTGCGGCAGGTGGTGAGTGAACCAACACGAGGGAAAAACCTACTTGACCTCGTCCTCACCAATCTGCCTGTCACAAATGCATCTGTCCATGACAGTATAGGTAGGAGTGACCACCGCACAGCCCTTGTAGAGATGAAGTCTCGTCTTCGCACTGAGGACACCATCCAACATGTTGTGTGGCACTATCACTGTGCTAAATGGGATAGATTCAGAACAGATCTGGCAGCTCAAAACGGGGCATCCATGAGGTCCTGTGGGCCATCAGCAGCAGCAGAATTGTATTCCAGCACAATCTGTAACCTCATGGCCCGGCATATTCCTCACTCCACCATTACCAACAAGCCAGGGGATCAACCCTGGTTCAATGAGGAGTGTAGAAGAGGAGCAGCACCAGGCGTCCCTAAAAATGAGGTGCCAACCTGGTGAAGCTACAACTCAGGACTACATGCATGCTAAACAGCGGAAGCAACGTGCTATGGACAGAGCTAAGCGATTCCACAACCAACGGATCAGATCAAAGCTCTGCAGTCCTGCCACATCCAGTCATGAATGGCGTGGACAATTAAACAACTAACGGGAGGAGGAGCCTCTGTAAACATCCCCATCCTCAATGATGGCAGAGTCCAGCATGTGAGTGCAAAATACAAGGCTGAAGCGTTTGCAACCATCTTCAGTAGAAGTGCCGAGTGAATGATCCATCTCGGCCTCCTCCCGATATCCCCACCATCACAGAAGCCAGTCTTCAGCCAATTCGATTCACTCCACGTGATAACAAGAAACGGCTGAATGCACTGGATACAGCAAAGGCTATGGGACCCGACAACATCTCGGCTGTAGTGCTGAAGGCTTGTGCTCCAGAACTAGCTGCGCCTCTAGCCAAGCTGTTTCAGTACAGATACAACACTGGCATCTACCCGACAATGTGGAAAATTGCCCAGGTATGTCCTGTCCACAAAAAGCAGGACAAATCCAATCCGGCCAATTACCGCCCCATCAGTCTACTCTCAATCATCAGCAAAGTGATGGAAGGTGGCGTCGACAGTGCTATCAAGCGGCACTTACTCACCAATAACCTGCTCACCGATGCTCAGTTTAGGTTCCGCCAGGACCACTCGGCTCCAGACCTCATTACAGCCTTGGTCCAAACATGGATTCCAGAGGTGAGGTGAGAGTGACTGCCCTTGACATCGAGACAGCATTTGACCAAGTGTAGCACCAAGGAGCCCGAGTAAAATTGAAGTCAATGGGAATCAGGGGGAAAACTCTCCAGTGGCTGGAGTCATACCTAGCACAAAGGAAGATGGTAGTGGTTGTTGGAGGCCAATCATCTCAGCCCTGGAACATTGCTGCAGGATTTGCTCAGGGCAGTGTCCTAGGCCCAACCATCTTCAGCTGCTTCATCAATGACCTTCCCTCCATCATAAAGTCAGAAATGGGGATGTTTGCTGATGATTGCACGGTGTTCAGTTCCATTCGCAAACCCTCAGATAATGAAGCAGTCCGTGCCCGCATGCAGCAAGACCTGGACAACATCTAGGCTTGGGCTGATAAGTGGCAAGTAACATTCGTGCCAGACAAGTGCCAGGCAATGACCGTCTCCAACAAGAGAGTCTAACCACCTCCCCTTGACACTCAACGGCATTACCATCGCTGAATCCCCCACCATCAACTTCCTGGGGGTCACCACTCACCAGAAACTTAACTGGACCAGCCACATAAATACTGTGACTACAAGAGCAGGTCAGAGGCTGGGTATTCTGCGGCGAGTGACTCACCTCCTGACTCCCCAAAGCCTTTCCATCATCTACAAGGCACAAGTCAGGAGTGTGATGGAATACTCTCCGCTTGCCTGGTTGAGTGCAGTTCCAACAACACTCAAGAAGCTCGACACCATCCAGGACAAAGCAGCCCACTTGATTGGTACCCCATCCACCACCCTAAACATCCACTCCCTTCATCACCGGCACACTGGCTGCAGTGTGTACCATCCACAGGATGTACTGCAGCAACTCGCCAAGGCTTCTTCGACAGCACCTCCCAAACCTGCGACCTCTACCACTTAGAAGGACAAGCGCAGCAGGTACATGGGAACAACACCACCTGCACGTTCCCCTCCAAGTCACACACCATCCCGACTTGGAAATATATCGCCGTTCCTTCATCGTCGTTGGGTCAAAATCCTGGAACTCCCTTACTAACAGCACTGTGGGAGAAACTTCACCACACGGACTGCAGCGGTTCAAGAAGGCGGCTCACTACCACCTTCTCAAGGGCAATAAATGCTGGCCTCGCCAGCGATGCCCACATCCCATGAACGAATAAAAAAAAACTTGCACGAGGGGCTTTTTTTTGGGAGCAGATGAGACTCTGCCTCATTAATCACTTGTAGTAAAGCATTCCATTGTCTAATAACCTTGTGCATAGAAAATAAATCTTCTAACTTCCCCTTTTGTTCTAGTCTGGGCTAAATTTAAGTTCAGGTCTCAGAAAAGGGGAGTGCAATAATCAACTGTACCATCCAGACTGCTTCTCATCACCCTTATTGTCCTGGATTGCAAAACGCCTCCAAAATCCTGGCCAGGAAATGGAAGACAGAGTTGGCCAATAGATAAGGAAGAGTACATTGAAAAATACGGAGTCTTACAACACCAGGTTATAGTCCAACAGCTTTATTTAAAATCACAAGCTTTCGGAGGCTTCCTCCTTCGTCAGGTGAGTGTGGGATTCCATGAAAGGTACCGCATATATAGTCAGAGAACAATGCCTGATGATTACAGATAATCTTTCCAACTGCCCGTTATCAAGGCAATCAAAGGAGTTGAATAGTGTTCCGACAGAGAGACATTACATACAAGACTACTGAATATACAAAAGAGAGAGAGAGAGAGAGAGAGAAACATCCGAAAGGAAGAGAAAGAGAGAGAATGACCAGTTGTATTAAAAACAGATAACTTTTTTTCGCTGGTGGGTTACGTGTAGCATGACATGAACCCAAGATCCCAGATAGCAGAAATTGATAGCCAAGTTCCACACCCATGAGGACGGCCTCAACCAGGATCTTGGGTTCATGTCACGCTACACGTAACCGCGAAAAAAAGTTATCTGTTTTTAATAGAACTGGTCATTCTCTCTCTTTCTCTTCCTTTCGGATGTTTCTCTCTCTCTAGTCTGTCTTTGGGTTCTGACCGTTTGTATATTCAGTAGTCTTGTATGTAATGTCTCTCTGTCTGAACACTATTCAACTCCTTTGATTGCCTTGATAACGGGCAGTTGGAAAGATTATCTGTAATCACCAGGTATTGTTCTCTGACTATATATGCGGTACCTTTCATGGAATCCCACACTCACCTGACGAAGGAGGAAGCCTCCGAAAGCTTGTGATTTTAAATAAAGCTGTTGGACTATAACCTGGTGTTGTAAGGCTCCTTACATTTGTCCACCCCAGTCCATCACTGGCATCTCCACATCATTGAAAAGTACAACATGCAGATTCTGTGTGTGATGTGCAAGGTACAGGAGAGTTTAAATTGCAGAGTACCCCAAAGTATAATAGGGTCAACAGTCATATTTATTCCAGACTCTCTCCACTTCAGTTTTTGAAGCAGAATTCACAGAGTTCAGTTGTAGCATTTGAATGCTGTCTCTTTCAACTGACCAAGATATTTAATCAGCCTTTATTAGTCATATTTTGGGATTTTCTGATCATTTTTCCACAGAAAAGATTTGGCAAAGGAGTTACTTTTAAATTTTGGGGTTTTAAAGCAAAGTGTATTCATGCAATTTTTTTTATTTTAAAAGGCAAGAGACTAAGAAATGTTGGTGTTCAGAGGGATTTGGGTGTCCTTGTACACGAATCAGAGTTAACATGCAGGTACAGCAAGCAATTAGGAAGGTAAATGGTATGCTAGTGTAAATTGCAAAGGGATTGGAGTATAAGAGTAAGGAGGTCTTGCTGCACTTATATAGGGCTCTGGTGAGACCACACCTCGAGTACTGTGTACAGTTTTGGTCTCTTTACCTAAGGCAGGATATACTTGCTTTAGAGGCGGTGCAATGAAGGTTCACTAGATTAATTCCTGGGATCACAGGGTTATCCAATGAGGAGACTGAATAGAATGAGCCTATATTCTCTGGAGTTTAGAAGAATGAGAGGTGATCTCATTGAAACATATAAAACGTTCAGAGGGCTTGACAGGGTAGATGCAGAGAGGCTGTTTCCCTTGGCTGGAGAGTCTCAGGATAAGGAGTCGACAATTTAGGACTGAGATGAGGAAAAATTTCTTCACTCAGAGGGTTGTGAATCTTTGTGGAGTTCTCCATCCCAGAGGGATGTGGATGCTCAGTCGTTGAGTATATTCAAGACTGAGATCAATAGATTTTTGAACATTAAGGGAATCAAGGGATATGGGGATAGTGCGGGAAAGTGGAGTTGAGGTAAAGATCAGCCATGATCTTATTGAATGGCGGAGTAGGCTTGAGGGGCCATGTGGCCTACTCCTGCTCCTATTTCTTATGTTCTTATGGTTACTAAAACAACTGATGTTCTAGATAATTGGAGAGTGTTCACTATCTCTACCGGGGAGGTGTACTTTCTAAATGGTAAAAAGTTAAAACAGTGTATGTCCAAAGGGACTTAAGGGTTCAGGTACATAGATCACTGAAGTGTCATGAACAGGTGCAGAAAATAATCAATAAGGCTAATGGAATGCTGGCCTTTATATCGAGAGGACTAGAGTACAAGGGGGCAGAAGTTATGCTGCAGCTGTACAAAACCCTGGTTAGACCACACCTGGAGCACTGTGAGCAGTTCTGGGCACCGCACCTTCGGAAGGACATATTGGCCTTGGAGGGAGTGCAGCGTAAGTTTACTAGAATGATACCCGGACTTCAAGGGTTAAGTTACGAGGAGAGATTACACAAATTGGGGTTGTATTCTCTAGAGTTTAGAAGGTTAAGGGGTGATCTGATTGAAGTTTATAAGATATTAAGAGGAACAGATAGGGTGGATAGAGAGAAACTATTTCCGCTGGTTGGGGATTCTAGGAGTAGGGGGCACAGTCTAAGTATATGGAGTTAGATCACAGATCAGCCATGATCTTATCAAATGGCGGAGCAGGCTCGAGGGGCTAAATGGCCAACTTCTGTTCCTATATTTCTATGTTCCTCCGCACTTTCCGCAACTCTCATTGCACCGCCAGTAAATGCCTGCACTGTCCATGCTGCTTCCATCTCTGTCAAATTCTGCCATTCCCCCAACTTGCAGTTCAACAGGTGTGTGATGCGTGTGCCTCGGATGGTGCGAGACACGGCAAAATAAAAACAGGCCACTTTTCATGTCTTTGTTAAATTTTGCACAAATTATATTGTGTAGTCATACAAAATGACACTTGAGACAAACTGTACACTGAGTCAGAGCTGCTCTGTTCTCTGACACATATTGCTGTGTGTGGCAGCGCTCCAGAGCCCACAACACTAAAACTGCTGGAGTTTAACAACAAACACTGCTGCCAACTGTACAAAAATCAAAAAGGAACGACCGCTGCTTCTTCCAGGGCCAGACTCTTGCACTGGCCACACGCACAAGTTCCAGTTGAAATACTGTACATGTCACTGGGGCATCTTTAGTAAAATCCATTCTTTCAGTGCTGCTATTCTACTCATCTTCCTCTGCTGCCTCTGGAGGACCCTCGACGTGACGCTGGACCTGAGTTCTTCCCGCTCCTTCCCCAGTTGGGCCCGCCTCTGGCTCCACCCCTGGGAGGTGGTCCTCCAGGACCACTGAATCCATCATCTCGGTGGTACCCATCGTGACGGTCTCCCTCGTGTGAATTGGAACGGCCAGACTTGGGCACGCGCGGTGATGAGGCTGGCCCACTTCGGCCTGTAAAACAATCCATGAAAAGAACAGGTCATTTCAAATCTTAGTCCTCTCTGTGGCATCCTATGCCGAGTATTTTATATCAAGCCCCTTTGCATCAGCGACAAAACAGCTCACACAAACCTTCTGCTTTGCTGCTAGCTCAACACTGGTAGGAGCTGTACAGCATTCGGCACCTGGCCTGTCTTGGAGAATAGCAATACGTCCCGCTTCAAGTGAAACTCGAACAAGTGATTAACCCCTTCAAGAGGCCAAGCTTGGGTACTTTGCTCAGATACTAATGAACTTCTAAAATCATCAGTGAAGACCAAACCCTCCAAATCTGGCTGCTCGAGCCTCACTGATCCAAATAGGACAAGCTACAGGCACTTGGTTCTGCCACGCTGCTCTGTACGTCTTATGCGGCAACGGGATGGCTCCCATAGCTATTCCTTGTGGCCGTTGTGCTGATCCACATAGCAGGGTGGCAACAGCTGAGTTCCCATTTAAATCCTTCCTGAAGAAAACTGCGCACAGGCAGAGGGTGTCTGCCACCGCAAAGCGGATTTGATTACTCAGGTGCCCTGTGACTGCTTTGGTGCTGGTGCAGTCTTGGATGGATACACACAGACAGAAACTTACTTTGGCCTCTATCCTCAGGTGGGGGACCAGGTGCATCCAAATCCCTCTGATCAGGCGTTCCTGGCCCTTCGTACCATGGCCGCTTGCGTGGCGGAAGTGACGCAGTATCCATGCTATGGAGTGATGTAGGTCGCTCCCTGCTGACTGGAGACTGGCCATCGTGAGGCGATTGGTTCTGGCGAGAATCATCTGCATAGTGATCGCGGCCAGGCATGCCTGTCCAATCACAGACAAGTATGTGAAGGATAGGAAGACTGACTGAAACTTCATAGTACAGGCCTCTCGTAAATCCGTTCTGCACTGAACCGCAATTTATACGTACCACGGGCCATTAAAACTTTAGGCAGAGCAGATTTTTTAAAAATTCATGACATAAAAAAGTGGACTATGTTTTAGTTTAGGGCAGCTTAAAATGCCTAGACCATGATAGTGGCTGGGTTTTACATAAATTACCAGAAAATATACCATCAGCTCATGAAGGGAGGGTGGGTTCCAATGTAGCTATACACAAACGCATGGACTTTCATATCTATATGGATATAATTATGCACACAGCAGCCTAGATGTACACAGAGGGAGGCACACACAATTCTCCCCGACAACCCCACCATCGGGGTTGAGTTTAACTATTCCGTAGACAATATTTGACTGTGGCTGTTAAAGACGCCGGAACAAACCTTGATCTCTGCTGGCTTCATGGATTTCACCTCGGTCCCCTCGCCCTCCCCAGCCATCGCGGTGACCTCCTGGAGACAATGGCCGTTTCTCTGACTTACGGCCTCCTTCAAAGCGAGGGAATTCATCGTGGCCAGGTAGAGGAAGGAGGCCTCCTCGTCCTCCTGCATAACAATGCGACACATCAGACACCGAAAATGAAACAACTCTCGCCGATATTAGAAGCTTTCCTGGCAATTTTTGTCTCTTGTTTTCATGCAGCATCATGAGGCGTTTAAGATGATTAAAGGATTTGATAGGGTGGATAGAGAAAAACTATTTCCTCTGGTGGGAGAGTCCAGAACAAGGGGGCATAATCTTAAAATTAGAGCTAGGCCGTTCAGGGGTGATGTCAGAAAAAACGTCTTCACACAAAGGGGAGTAGAAATCTGGAACTCTCTCCCCCAAAAAACTGTTGAGGCTCGGGGTCAATCGAAAATTTCAAAAGTGAGATTGATAGATTTGTGTTAGGCAAGGGTATCAAGGGATATGGAACCAAGGCAGGTAAATGGAGTTAAGATATGGATCAACCATGATCTAATTCAATGGCGGAATAGGCTCGAGGGGCTGAATTGCCTTCTCCTGTTCCTATACAGTTGTACAAAGTACAGGTGAGTACCAGTTAAATGTAACAAGCAGGGGCACCAGGGGGCAGGCTGTATACACATTCACCCATCAACGGGTCAATGTGTTTTTGAGGGGGTGCTTTACTGCACATCAGGGCTTGTCCTCCGCGGAGTGCGTCTCTAATTTATTTTTAAATTGGCCACACATTTATCATTTACATGCAGCTTCGATTCATTCCCATTAAACTGCCGGTACAAGTATGATAGATTGATGTTTAGCTATACCTCGCATTGCTCCGCGGCCCCGTCCTCTTCCTCCTGGGTCACGGCCCCTTGCGTTCTCCTCTGCTTGGTCAAACTCCTCGTCGCCCATGAACTCATCCATATTCAGGAAACCATCTCTCCCTCGTGGGCCACGACCGTCATGTCGAGATCCTCCTCGAACTGGCCGGAACCTTGAGAGAGAATATTTAGATGCTCAATCACAGCTCTTGTGGTCTCACAGATCTAATCGACTGTAACATTTTCACATCTCACTAAGAACCGTGACTACCACATATTGCTCTAAGGTTTCGAAGCTTTTCAGAAACATAAGTCCATCTGATATGAGCTCTAGGGGTTCACATCGCATGCGGCCTGATCCATCACTGGATCTGAGCTCCAGGAGTCCTGTGGCAGTCCCACTAAAGCTGCACAAAACACACACAACAGCATCCTGGACAGAAATGAGTACTGATGTTCTGCTCACACAAGCTCTATCTGATATAAGCATGAAGAGTTTCAAATGATGCTCAGCACATGTCCTATGCTATCCAAGCTCTACGGTCCATTGTTCAAACACTGAACATGAACTCCATCTTCCTCAGCTGGTTATGCCTCACCAGGTACACTGACTACTCATCCAACCAAGATGCTTGGTGATGAGTTTATCTAGTGTTCCATCACAAAACAACTGCTTAGATTGGCATATGCCCTTGGTCTGATCGCTGAGAATGCGACGGTCTATCAACAAAATGACCATCTCTGAAGAGAAATTATACTTGCAATGGCAGGTAAAATATCTGCACCAATGATTTCCTGAGATAAAGTAACTCAGATAAAATATGAGGTCGTGTGGTTTAGGATTGCCCTACGGGTATGTTAACCAAAGCATGCCCACCATAATAGCCTGAAGGCAATCTGAAATAACAGACTTTAAAAATAAATATAAGATGATACTGAATTATAAGTTTAAATGGATCATATTCTGTATATAAAACAAGGGTTTCAGGACACTGTTTAGTGGTTGAAAGTAGGGCAGTCATCTTATTGGGATGCTTGGTACTGTAGATCACTCAGAGGTGCGCAGAAATAACCTTACAGAACGAGTTCCTCTATGCAGCAGGACAAGAGGTCTTATGACCCATAAAGCTCCTGCTGCGCTTTGGGATATCATCCTTATTGGGATATCATCTCTCTTGCAGTTCCTCCATTTGGATGTGGGCCTATTAATTTGAATTGTGTAAAGGTTGAACAGATCAGGGGGTGGGGTTAATTAGCCTGTATAACAACCAAACCAACCCAATGCGCACACAGGAAAATTAACTTAGAGGGTCAGTGTCTCCCTATTTTGAACCACGAAACAGTCTTATATTCAAGTGTCCAATGAGCATGGCAGGCAGCCGAGCCTGAATAACAGTACGTGAAAGATGGCATAAGATCTAAGTACCGGGTCTACAGCTATGCTTTCACACGTTTGCTCACAATGTCAGTTGTGTGAAAGTGCAGGGTATCAAAGTCGCTGCTGTTTTCTCAACACCCATGCAAAGTACTGGCTCCCCTCTGCGCCAGGCACTGGCTCCATAGCACAAACCCCCAAATATAGAGCACGAACCCGTGCAGCTATGTTTGCATAATGCACTAGTTCTGCAATTATAGTTGCAAATACCCTCACAAGGCAATAGCCATACACAGGCAGAGAGCCAGATGTGTTAGCAGTCTCGCACTGGGTAACAGCAAAACTGCACACCAGCACAGGATACCAGTCGCTCAAAAGGTCACGTAAATAAATTTATTGGGATAAAACTAGTCAATCTGCCATGACATTGCACACAGGGAGTCAAAGCTTATGGGTCTTGAAAAGGTTCATTCCAATGATCCCAAAAAATGTGATGATAGCGCACCCTACAACAGCAGCTACCACTATAATGACTTAACAGAATAAAGTGAAGAACCAAACTTAAAGCAAAATGGAATACTAATGAATTAATAAATTAATAAACAATGGGAAACAACTAAATTAATAAAATAATAGAACACCAGCCAATCAAAAAATTCGTATGGCAGCCGACACCAGTGAATTAAGAAATTAATAGAGCAGCAGTCACCAGTGAATTAACAGAATGTAACGGGGCAAGTAGGTAATGTAAGGGATGGGGAACATCTAAGAAACGACAATTACAAGAAAATTAGGTTCAATACAAAAACTGAACAAAGATCAAAGCAACTGACTGGACAAACTTAATTGCAACACAACTGAAAGGGAAATTAGCCCCAGGTAAACGGTAGAGAAAAACTGGCAATGTGCAAACAATGGGAAACATTCAAACAGGAGATGATTAGGATACAAATTAGACTATATATATGGCAAACAGAAGTGAAGGAGGTGTAACAAAAGCTGGGGTTCCTTGAACCTGTGGAGAAATTAAAATGAAAAAACATTTTTAAAAAGAACAAACTTGCATTTATATAGCACCTTTCACAACCTCAAGATGTCCCAAAACGCTTTACAGCCAATGAAGTACTTTTGAAGTGTTGTCAATGTTGTAATGTAGGGAAATCTAGTTCTAATAACACAAAAGAAAATCATGCCAAATATAGAAAATATAGTGGGGAAGCAAAAAAGATTAGTAGAAACACTAAGAGAGACCGACCGGCAGGTAAAATGAGAGGAAATAGCAATTTTCTAAAATATGAACAGTTAAAGGATAGGTCCTATTAGGGATAAAAATGCACATTATTTTATGGAGGGATGGCAAAAAATACTAAATGAGTACTTTGCCTCTGCATTTGCAGAAGAATGTGGTAGTGGGAAGGTACGGGTGCAGGAGGAGGTGCAGCAATTAGATAATTAACTATAGATAAGGAAGTAGTACTGAAAAAAATTGGTGCATCTCTAAGTGGAAAAGGCATCTGGTCCTGATGACACGCATGCCAGATGAGGGAAACTGAAGAAATAGCAGACGCTCTGACCATACTCATTCAAACTGCCTTGGATATAGATGTGTCAGAGAACTGGAGGGTTGTCAGTGTAACATCTGTTTGAAAAGGGAGGACAAAGTAAGGAGATGACATATAAAAGAAAGACTTGTATTTATATAGCATTTTTCACGACCTCAGAATGTCCCAAAGCACTTCACAGCCAAAGAAATATTTTTGACATGTAGTCACTGTTGTAATGTAGTAAACGCGGCAGCCAATTTGTGCACAGCAAGGTCCCACAAACAGCAATTTGATAATGACCAGATAATCTGTTCTGGTGATGTTGATTGGGGGATAAATATTGGCCAGGACACCGGGGATAACTCCCCTGCTCTTCTTCGAAATAGTGCCATGGGATCTTTTACATCCACCCGAGAGGGCAGACAGGGCCTCAGTTTAACGTCTCATCCGAAAGACAGCACTTCCAACAATGCAGCACTCCCTCTGTACTGCACTGGGAGTGTCAGCCTAGATTTTGTGCTCAAGTCTCTGGAGTGGGACTTGAACCCATGACCTACTCTCAGAGGTGACAGTGCTACCAACTGAGCCACAGCTGATACTTTACACTAAATGCTAAAACTTTAAAAGATGATTTAGGGGCTCCTACTAATTATCAGTGGTATAGACAGGCAACATCACCAAAAAACAATTATCTGGTCATTCATCTCACAGACTTACCTGTGTGCAAATTGGCTGCCATGTTTAACTACATAGCAACAGCGACTGCACTTCAAGTAATCTGTGGGACATCCAGATGACATGAGAAGACAAGTTCCTTCTTTCTTCACTGCAGAACACCTGTCTCCTCCTGTGCTCACTGGCTCCCGAGGGAGTCGCATACTCCATCGAGACATGGTTCATAGTGTCTACCAACCGTCTGGTTTCCTTCAGAAACAGCCTCTGGAAACTGATCCCCAACCCATGCCTCACATTCCAGATCAGAAAAGAAGTTGGTTAGTTGTCGCCCTGACTACATCTTCTGGCTTATTTTCCTCTCCCTGCCACTTTCTCTCAGCCGTTCTTCCCGTCTCCTTTCTATCCAGGCTCACCCATGCTGTGGAACCTCTGGTCAAAAACGTTCCCTTCATGGTGTGTTACCCATTTAATAATACTTTCAGTTCCTGGGCTTTCACTGCGTACAGTGCTGCTTGGAATGCCTCTGCTTTAATCCATTGAATACCGACTTTCTCTCGCAGCTCAACTTCAAATGCCAAACAACAAAGCCAGATTGGAGTTTTGCATTGGTTATTGCTCCACCAAAGAATATGGTACAGATGGAAGCCATTACTGGTTACTCAAAGCAGCTGGACCTCTCAGCATGCCCTGTATGAAGTTGCTTCACTGTATTGTGCATCAGTGTCTGTACTGAATTAATACTGTTTAATTCAGTACTTACATTGAAATGAATATATACTCAGTATGTGAATTGTTCATTTATCTGAACATGGGTGTGTGCCAAAGACAGAATGCTTTGTCCCTTTTCTTTATGGTTTGTTCCTTTCCTTTATGGTGTTAGTTTCAAATGCCACACTTAAGACAAAGTAGGTATTTATTTAAAAGACAGCTAGAGAAACAAAAGGTCCACAGTAATCCTGTGAAGGGATAAATATGTCAATGTGCAAATATTTTGATCGCAGAACTCGTCAAGACTGTGCTTCAGAGAAGGCAACATTATAAGCTGCTTAATTGAGATTATTCGAGCAGCTCATCTATCCATTACACAGAAACATGAAACTACTGAGAGGCTGCTACACTTTTAGTCACTGCTCTCAGACAAGCCAGACTATGCGAAACAGTTTGTGCATGAGGTAAATACAGGCACAAGTCATGCAAATGTGCTTTACATCTATAGGGAACTCTACATGTTACATTTGGGATCAAAACAGCCAGCTCAGAACACCTGGGCATCTCTTGCTTACTGGTCCCTAAGAAAGGTAGTTCTGTGGATTAAATGACCTGGCGGCAACTGATGTGTACTCTATCCTTGCATGCAACAGATCCTTGGAAAGCTAGAGGGCACTAGGTATCTGACAACTCTTGACCTGACAAAAAGGTACTGGCAGGAATTCCTAAATGCCAGAATCCAGGCACGCTTAAGTTCGCCACACCATCAGGACAGTAGGAGTTTACGGTTATGTCTTTTGGGATGAAAAATGCGTGTATCATGTTCTAGCAAGTGGTCCAAATAGCAGCCAAGGAATACACACAGGTATACATAGGCAATATCACTATCTTTAGCCAGACATGGGATGAACACATTGCCCACATCACCAATGTACTAACCCAGATAATCAAGACCAGAAAATGTAACTTTGGAATGGCTGAACTGTTGTACCACTGCTTGGGTGGGAGGACACAGTGACTCGAATAAGCAAAGGTGGATGCCATCATAAAATGGTCTAGCCCCACACCAAGAAACAGGTGCAGGCAATCTCCAGGTTGCCGAGCAATTCTTGCTGCTTGTGGCCAATTAATAGTAATGTAGCTGTGCCATTAACAGATTGAACCCAAAAAACAAAACCAATTCTGTTAGTGTGGAGAATGTGTTTGTAAAGAGGTAGTGCTGGTGAGTCCTGATTATATCCAAGAGTTTACTGTCCAGGTGAGTGTATCAGACACAGCACTGATGCTGTGTTGAATCAGGTTAATGACTCTAGGGAGGAATCACTTGGTTGTCTACCTGAGCCATAAATTATACTGCCACGTGAAGCGGCATATTCAGCAATTGGAGGAGAATGCCCAAATGACAGCAGTACTACTACACAACATTGACTGTATATTCCGAACACAAACCCTTAGCATGGTTAACCTCGACGTGTTACAAGAACAAATGTTTGTTGCGACGTAGCATCACACTGCAGGGATAAAGCTTGGTCATTCGACGTCATTGTGGTTCACAGAACAGAAACACTGACAAGCTTTCCCATCAGGTTAAAAACAGTAACAATTCTCCCGTTGGATGCGTTAGCGGCACTCACAAGGAACCTCCTTGGCAGGCGAGCTTAATATGACAAAAAAAGGGAATACTTTGTCCTTGGTTTCTTTTTTTAAAAAATGTGTTTCCTCAAATTAAAACAATATAGCAAGGGTGTCCAACCTTCTTGTCCTTGTGAACCACATAAGTGCTCATTTACCTGCACATATCTCAACACCTGGGTAGTTGATAAATTCTACATCAGAACACCAAGATCTCATACTAACAGATCTTGGTGCTCTGATGTAGAATTCATCCATCACTGAGGCACATCTAAGATCAACTCTTTCCAAACCTTCAGGCCCACAAAATTCAAACAGGCAAATAAGGAATACAAATACAATACGACTGAGTTGCCTGGGCTTTGAGCATTGGATTGTCAGGGTACAGGAACTGTATATGGTCTACAGGCCACAGCTTCAACAACCCTGGAAGGGACAAGTATCCTTAATATGTGAATATATTGATACGAATTAATCTACCAGTAGATACAATTGCTGTAATCCAATCAAGGAGGCTGCTCTTGTCTCGATCCGTAAAGGGTCAATTGGAAAACTGCCCAAACATAGACACTGGACATCAAAGACCACAGGCCGGCATCGTCACGCTTCTGTGCTTGTAGATTATGAATATTGTCGACACTGTTCAAGTAGATTATCTCTGTCTCACAGACTGACCTTCAAAGCTGGGCCCGGTTTTCAGAGTTTGACGAATATAAAAATTCAGCACATCTGGTCGTGGGGTGGGGAGTGTCTCCGTGGTCAACTCTTGAAAAGACTATTCAGTTTGCTCCCTGAGGAATAAGTCTGCGATTTCTTTCTGAAAAGTATTTTGAGCTTAAGGACTGCAAAGGAGTTTTCAAAAGACCCCGTCTGGCTGATTTGTCTGTTTAACCCCTTGTGAGTTGGCTCCACACAACTGTATTTGAACTGATTCAATGTGTTGCTTATACTGCTGCTTCTGTGAATAAACCGGTTTACAGTTTAGTCTGTTACCAAAAGTATCTGGCATGGCTGATGCTATTCTTCTGAAGCAATGCAAGGTGTAGTGGAATTCCTACATACTATCCAGTAGCAACAAAGGGGTGCATTGTTCACCTCGAGAAAGCTATCCCAGGAAGCAAGGACTTGCCAATGGATTTTTTATGTTGGGCACTAGGAAAATGTTTGGATTGAGCTCGAATTGTAACATTGCATTTCAGAATCATCTTGAATAAATGGGTCCGGCTGTACGTGGACCTGATCTGCTGCTGGGCTCTGTCCAGCTGGCCGCAGAGCGAGATGGATTGTTGCCCGTTTCCAATTTCTAGGAGGAGAGGTTCCAGGGATGTTACCATTGGCTGCTATTTAAAGTTTGATTTTCAAATCTACACAAAAAACACTTACGAATCTGCAAACTGATCACGTGAATCAAAATCTGGTCCCCGCCTGCCTTGAGATGGGCGCCGCTGATCTCGATGTCTCTGCTCAAATTCATTCCCACGCTGATCGAAACCCTGTTCAAATCTACAAAAGCAATTTTGAGACTCATTTGTTTATGTTAAAACCGATCTGGAGGACTGGAGGCGTGAGTGGTGATTAGCTCAAATAAAGTGTGAACATGCCAGTTCTCGGCAGATTCAGTCTTCACGCCTGCACACCGCTTAAAGGAGCAAATGAAGAGATAGTGCATTATAGCAGCTGGCTGCAGTTTTACAATCACGAACCTCCCACAGTTTCAGCTGTAAGTGTTTTTAGGAACAGGTTGTTGGGCCCAACTTTTTTACCCAGAGGGTGGTGGGTGTATGGAATTCATTGCCCGAATTGGTGGTAGAGGCAAGGACCCTCAACTCTTTTAAAAAGTACCTGGACCTGCACCTAAAGTGCTGGAAGCTGCAGGGCTACGGACCGGGTGCTGGAAGGTGGGATTAGAATGAACACCTGGTTGTTCTTCGAGCCGGCACGGACACGATGGGCTGAATGGCCTCCTTCTGTGCTGCATCTTTTCTATGGTTCTAACAAGCCTGTCCTTTTTTGCTTGATCTTAACTCAATACTCCCCTCAATTCCCAAGCAAGGCATCTCCCATCTGTCACCAACCTGTGTCTTCTGTTGCTAAGCCAATCCATCTAGACAATTTAACCATCACTACGAGGCTCACGTAAGGATCTCTGTTGAATGCCTTTTGAAAACCTAAGTAAACTACACCCGAGTAATTCATTGGATTATCCTAGACCATCAGTGTAATCACCTCCTCAAAGAATTCCAGGAGATTTGTATGGCACAATGTATCACTTCTAAAACAATGCTGACTGCTCCCGATGTTACTGGTGCTCCTTAAACATACTTTTATAGCATCCCGTAGAATGCCCCAATTTTCCCACTATGGATGTTAGGCTGTAATTGCCAGTTTGTACTTTACTCCTTTTTTGAACACTTGAACTACATTGGCGATCCTCCACTCCTTGTGTATGGAGTATTTTTGGAGCTCTGAAAAATGTCAAAGCATCACTAATTTCTTCTTTTAATTCCTCAAGTACTGTATTCCAGATGTGTCCCATGAGGTCCAGGAACCTGCCAGTTTCTGCATAACACATTCTTTACTAGCTTCTGTATGTGTTATAGATTGTTTGGCCCCATTTACAAAGGCTGGAATTTGTTTGCCGTCCTCCTTTGTGAAAACCAAGTGGAAGAGTCCACCTAATATATCTGCCGTATTCTCATTAATAGTTTTACCCAATTTATCTTTTAACAGACCCACCTGTTCTTTGACCTGCCTTCTACTATTAACATAGTTGTCATACTCTTGCTACCTGCTAGGGTTTGTTTGCAATACAAAACCCATTAAATGAAGGAAGGTTTCACCAATACTAATCAATGAGATGGGTCTAAAATCGGGTGATATATCATTTAAAATCCAGTTGCTGAACAGCGATGCTGAAGTTCAATATATATTTGTGAATAAAAAGACAAAGTATTCTTGATTAAATAAGGCTTCACGTAAAAGAGATCCCCCTCAGCAACGGCTCAGAATTTCTCACCTGTCATCCCTCCGCCCTCGAAAACGCGCTTCTTCTGGCTCCCTTGAGAATCGTTCATCTAATGGTTTCCTTCCATCCCAACCTTGGGGTGGACCCCGGCTTGGGCCCCTGTGCTCAGGCTCCCCAAAGTCCCTGTACTCCTGATCAGGAGGAAAATCCCGCTGAGGACCAGGTCCCCGTCGCCAACCCTCTTCATGAGGTAGCGGGCCCACGCGGTTTTCAAATTCCCGTGACCGGTGGCTGTATCGCTCATCCTTCCGGTAATCGTCGTGATACTGATCCGGTCCTTCAAAGCGGTCATGGGGTGGACCGCGCCTCTCCGCAGACCCTCTGTTTTCCCGTGGATCCCCCCAGTCCTGAGACCCTCTGTAAGAAGGTCCCCGTTCGGGATCACGTTCTGCGCTCTGATCGCGCCTCATTTCCTGTGGATGGCCCATGTGATGGTTTGGAGGACCATGAGATTCACCTGTCAAGACAAAATTTGTTTGAAACTATTAAATAATGCGAACAGATCAACTACACAAGCACAAAAATGGGACAGGCACCCTGCCCATACACAGCGGCATTTAACTGAACAGACTGTCCATCCAAATGTTCAACGTAAACAATGATGACCCATTCACTGGCCAAAGACTAATACAGCAGTAAGTATTAAGGGCTCTGAAATCGGATACTTGACTCACTCAGTAAGCAGTTGTTAACAATAATAACTTGCATTTATATAGCGCCTTTAACGTGGTAAAATGACCCAAGGCATTTCACAGGAGCGATTTTCAAACAAAATTTGACACTGAGCCACATAAGGACGTATTAGGACAGGTGACCAAAAGCTTGGCCAAAGAGGTAGGTTTTAAGGACTGCCTTAAAGGAGAAGAGGTAGAGAGGCGGAGAGGTTTAGGGAGGGAATTCCAGATCTTACAGCCTAGGCAGCTGAAGGCATGGCTGCCAATGGTGAAGCGATGAAAATCAGGGATGCGCAAGAGGCAAGAATTGGAGGAGCACAAAGATCTCTGAAGGTTGTAGGGCTGGAGGAGGTTACAGAGATAGGGAGGGGTGAGGCCATGGAGGGATTTGAAATCAAGAATGAGAATTTTAAAATTGAGATTCCCAGTCCGGGAGCCAACGTAGGTCAGCGAGCACAGGGGTGATGGGTGAACGGCACTTGGTGCGAGTTAGGATTCGAGTTTTGGATGAGCTCAAGTTTATGGAAGGTGGAAGATGGAAGATGGGAGGCCAGCCAGGAAAGCAATGGAATGGTCAAGTCAAGAGTGTTAACGTTATTAAGTGCCTTTTTCCCCAACATGTACTTCACCCAGTCATGAGATTTCCGATAGACAGTTACATGGACAAGCAATGGGTGAATAACAGCTGTGCTGTGCTGAACAGAACATTAAAGGAAAAAAAAGACTTCTATTTCTATAGCATCTTTCATGACCTCAGGATGTCCCAAAGTGCTTTACAGTCAATGAAGTACTTCTGAAGTGTAGTCATCCTTGTAATATAGAAAACGTGGTAGCCAATTTACTCACAGCAAGTTCCCACCAACAACAATATGATAATTACCAGATAAACTGTTTTAGTGAGGTAGGTTGAGGGATAAATATTGGCCAGGTCACCAAGAGAACTCCCCAGTTCTCTTTTTCAAAATAGTGCCAATGGATCTTTTGCATCCACCCAAGTGGGCAGATGGGGCCTCAGTTTAACCTCTCATCCAAAAGACAGCAGCTCCGATGGTGCAGCACTCCCTCAGTACTACACAGGGAGTGTCAGCCTCGATTAGATGTTCAAGTCTCTGCAGTGGGATTTGAATACACAACCTACTGACTCAGAGGCGAGAATGCTACACACTGACTGACAGCTGACACAAAAAGAAAGATAACTCTGCAAACCCCTGTAGATTAATCCATAAACCCGTCAATCTCTAAATCCTGCACATCTCTGAAAGGATTTTTAAAAAATTCGTTCATGGGATGTGGGTGTCACTGGCAAGGCCAGCATTTATTGCCCATCCCTAAATGTCCTTGAGAAGGTGGTGGTGAGCCGCCTTCTTGAACCCCTGCAGTCTGTGAGGTGAAGGTTCTCCCACAGTGCTGTTAGGTCGGGAGTTCCAGGATTTTGACCCAGTGATGATGAAGGAACGGCGATATATTTCCAAGTCGGGATGGTGTGTGACTTGGAGGGGAACGTGCAGGTGGTGTTGTTCCCATGTGCCTGCTGCCCTTGTCCTTCTGGATGGTAAAGGTCACAGGTTTGGGAAGTGATGTCGAAGACACCTTGACAAGTTGCTGCAGTGCATCTTGTAGACGGTACACACTGCAGCCACGGTGCGCGACGGTGAAGGGAGTGAACGTTTAGGGTGGCGGATGGGGTGCCAATCAAGCGGGCTGCTTTGTCCTGGATGGCGTCGAGCTTCTTGAGTGTTGTTGGAGCTGCACTCATCCAGGCAAGTGCAGCGTATTCTATCACACTCCTGGCTCGTGCCTTGTAGATAGTGGAAAGGCTTTGGGGAGTCAGGAGGTGAGTCACTCGCCGCAGAATACCCAGCCTCTAATCTGCTCTTGTAGCCACTGTATTTATACGGCTGGTCCAGTGAAGTTTATGGTCAATGGTGACCCCCAGGATGTTGATGATGGGGGATTCGGCGATGGTAATGCCGTTGAATGTCATGGGGAGGTGGTTAGACTCTCTCTAGTTGGAGATGGTCATTGCCGGGCACTTGTCTGGCGTCAATGTTACTTGCCACTTATCAGCCTAAACCTGGATGTTGTCCAGGTCTTGCTGCATGCGGGCTCGGACTGCTTCATTATCTGAGGGGCTGCAAATGGAACTGAACACTGTGCAATCATCAGCGAACATCCCCATTTCTGACCTTATGATGGGGGGGAAGGTCACTGATGAAGCAGCTGAAGTTGGTTGGGCCTAGGACACTGCCCTGAGGAACTCCTGCAGCAATATCCTGGGGCTGAGATGATTGGCCTCCAACAACCACTGCCATCTTCCTTTGTGCTAGTTATGACTCCAGCCACTGGAGAGTTTTCCCCCTGATTCCTGTTGACTTCAATTTTACTAGGGTCCTTAGTGCCACACTCGGTCAAATGCTGCCTTGATGTCAAGGGCAGTCACTCTCAACTCTTTTGTCCATGTTTGGACCAAGGCTGTAATGAGGTCTGGAGCCGAGTGGTCCTGGTGGAACCCAAACTGAGCATCGGTGAGCAGGTTATTGGTGAGTAAGTGCCGCTTGACAGCACTGTCGACAACACCTTCCATTCACTTTGCTGATGATTGAATGTAGATTATTGGGGCGGTAATTCACTGGATTGGATTTGTCCTGCTTTTTGTGGACAGAACATACCTGGGCAATTTTCCACATTGTTGGGTAGATGCCAGTGTTGTAGCTGTACTGGAACAGCTTGGCTAGAGGCGCAGCTAGTTCTGGAGCACAAGTCTTCAGCACTACAGCCGGGATTGTTGTCGGGGCCCATAGCCTTTGCTGTATCCAGTGCACTCAGCCCTTTCGTGATATCACATGGAGTGAATCGAATTGGCTGAAGACTGGCTTCTGTGATAGTGGGGATATCGGGAGGAGGCCGAGATGGATCATCCACTCGGCACTTCTGGCTGAAGATGGCTCCAAACGCACATCTCCGAATGGATTAATCCTGCCCATCTCTGAACGACTTAATCTGCAAACCGGCAAATGGGTGAATGTACGCTAGAATTACTCGTGTAGACACTTAGTTTACTGAATTATCCCCAGCACTGCTGTGAGGTCTTGCAGTGAAAGGCACAGATGTTTTACCGAGAAGGTCACCGACAACTGTGAGCTTTTTTTTGTGCAGTGTGGGAAAGGTGATCCAGCCTACAGTCCGCTTATACTAGCATCAAAGGTGATCCAAGCTTCTGATCCAGCCTATAGTCTGCCTGTATTAGATGGTTAAATTAATGAAGCTTCAGACATTTTCTTATCTACAACCATTATCTGAAATGAGATACGTTTAGGTGATCGAGATCGACACGGTCACAAATGACAATATTCTCTGCAGCTGTAGTTGAAGTAGTCCAGTGTTAGAAAACCCTAGAACTTGAATGTGTGACTGCTTCAAGAGCAAGTGCTAGGCTAACCTTTGCAACAAGTTTACTGAATCAACAAAAGATGGACATGGAGTCATTTTAGACAATGCTTCATTCACTCTACGATACGCTGCACAAACTGTCTCTCTTTAGAGGAGAAACCTTGAATCAATGAGTGTTCCGTTTGTTTTTTTTTTAAAAAACACTTCTCTCCCTAGCCTTCCAAATTTTTCATGGACGCACTTCAGTTGGGACTGTGAACTTTTATAGATTAATCAATGCCAATTACCTATTTGCCAACAAGAGGTGGGACCCCTGCAGCTTCAGCTGGTTTGGGCAGGTTACCTCCCGTCTCTTCTGAAATGGAGCACTTTACTTTCATGGAGCCTGGCCAAGGACAGATGACTAACTGAGATGCGTATGATTGGCAGGTATCCTTACCACCTAAAACAGTTGATTGAGAACCACTGACAAAAAGAGCTAGTGAGCTTGCCAATCAGCAGCCTCTTAAAAGTAAAGCCTTACACTCTGATATAGAGTGAACAAAGGATTGCACTGAGGTTTTCACAGCACAATGCATCGGGGATTGTATTTAAAACTCCGGCAGGATCAATAATATCTTATTTATAATGCCCACTTCATCGCTGGGACTCTTATTTGTGTCTTACACACTGAAGTTTGTTAATAGATAATTTTACCACCAGATCTGAGAGTATCCTGCATGCAGGAATCACTGGTGCTTCTTCCCTCTTGGCAAAGTTGAATGCTACAGCACAAAATAGTTACAATTAACAATGAATCAGGACCATCAAGCCTCTTTAATAATCTTGAGACGACAGCCACCCTCTATGCTTCTGTTGAATAAATCCATGTTTGTACACTGCGGCTCTTCTCACCTTTGTTTGGCCCAGGACCTGGAGGACCTTGATTGGAAGCAGGCAATCGAACTGGTCCCTGTGGTACCAGCATCAACGGCGGCACTTGGTTTGGAGCCTTTCGTAGGAAGAAAGTAACAAATGAGTCAACCGTGAGATACAAACCAACTCAAAAACAAACCTTTCATGTTTCGTAAACCAGACTGGACCGAAATTAGTTAGATGTTGCACAACCAGAAAAAACTCTCTGGGATTTTATTCTGCACCTTGACCTTTTGTTAAATCAACTGGCATGGCTGTCAAAGAAACATGTTACTCAACACAAGTTTAATTGTCCTTTTGACTGTTTTGCTTAAAATATGAGTGCTGTATCATATAAGAGACTGAATGGAAGGAATAATTGAGCCTGGCATGAGGGAGTTAGTTAACAGGATAGGTACAATTCAGCAACAAATTAAATTGACATGGGACCTTTGTCATATCAGAGCATCCCGAGGCACTTCATGCTTTGGGGAGGGGGGGCGGTGGAGAAGGTGGGAGGGGGAGAGGGAGATAGATTCAGACATTGAGTAGGAATTGGGCGACAAGCTAGGGGAGGTGACTGAAGGAGAGGTAGAAAAGGTGGGTTTTGGGGAGATAAATTCCAGACTGAAAGCTATGACTGCGGAAGGCTCTGCTGAGGATGGAAGGGGGAGGGGAGGAGTGCACAGTACTTCTCTCATGATTCCAATCCTGTGTGCCCCAATTAACCTTTAACAGGAAATGTCAGCAAATGAACCATTTCAATTGCGTGAACATTACAGCAATCGCCGGGCTCACTGCCTCCTCTCAGTTGGTTCCCCTAATAAGTCATTGGATCTCACTGATGAAATAAAAATGTTCCTTCCAAAATCAACAGAAGTAATCAGGTTTATTTTTAAATAAAGGGCTCATGAGGGCACATTTATCTATCCTTTTTTAGGGTGCTGCTGCACCACATGCTGGTTGGACTCTCAAGTATTGTAGCAATAGGAATCAGCAAAATAACGATAAACGGATTAAGACTCTCTTGGACATGGGACCCTGTTAACTTCAGCAGGATCTATTCTGGGTGCCCTATTGTTTATACTAGTCAAAGGAAGATACTACCAGCACCCTCAAAATTGGTGATATCTCGCTATGTGCAAGGTGACAAGTATAACATTCAAATAGATCTGGACATGGTATCGGAGTTGGCAAATAGCAAATGGAATCCAATGTGAATAAATACAAGGTGAAATACGTTGGTACCAGAACTACAAAACACTTATAATTGGATAGGTGCCCAATGGCAAAGGTGGATTTGGGTGCAGTTATCAACCATTGATTCAGTATACAGTCAACACAAAAATGTTGAGAACAAGCCTATTCTTGGACAAAGATAAATTTCAATGGTGAGATCATTCTCAGAATAATGTGCTCAATCTTTCAAAAGGATATTAATATAATGCAGAAGACAAGAATGACTAGCATTACTCTGGGACTTGCATCTCTGGCTGACACAATTTAATTTGTTCTCATTAAAGAGAGAGGTCAGACATGGTCCAGGTCTTTAAAATGCTGGAAAGTAGAGAGAACAGGGAGGTAAGCAGGTCATTTCACTTCATCCACCACTGCCTGATCAGAGATCGTAAACACATCAGCTGAATTTTTTTTGCTAAAGAGAAAATATGTGGAATAGACTCAACAAAAACATAGCGAATGATGTATTAATCTTTAGGGTTGCAAGGATAGGTACAGACATTGCCAATCAAATCTCGATGCAGCAGTATGGTTCTAATCTTATAATTCTAAATAAAGAAAGAGACTTGCATTTAAACAGCGGTCTTTTTATATCTCTGAGAAATATCCCAAAGCACTTCACCTACAACGAATTATTCGGAAGTGCAGTGATTATGTAAGCAACACGACAACCACATTGCACACAACCTCGCTCAAGCAGCAATGTTTTTGAAGGTGTGGGTGAGGGAGGGGCTGTTGTCCCAGAGAACTTCCTGCTCCTCTTCAAATAGCACCATGGGATCTTTAGCATCCACCTGAATTAATCAGAACAGGCCTTAGATTAATCCCTGATACAGCAAAGGCTACGGGCCCCGACAACATCCCGGCTGTAGTGCTGAAGACTTGTGCTCCAGAACTAGCTGCGCCTCTAGCCAAGCTGTTCCAGTACAGCTACAACACTGGCATCTACCCAACAATGTGGAAAATTGCCCAGGTATGTCCTGTCCACAAAAAAGCAGGACAAATCCAATCCGGCCAATTACCGCCCCATCAGTTTACTCTCAATCATCAGCAAAGTGATTGAAGGTGTCGTCAACAGCGCTATCAAGCGGCACTTACTCACCAATAACCTGCTCACCGATGCTCAGTTTGGGTTCCACCAGGACCACTCGGCTCCAGACCTCATTACAGCCTTGGTCCAAACATGGACGAAGAGCTGAATTCCAGAGGTGAGGTGAGAGTGACTGCCCTTGACATCAAGGCAGCATTTGACCGAGTGTGGCACCAAGGAGCCCTAGTAAAATTGAAGTCAACGGGAATCAGGGGGAAAACTCTCCAGTGGCTGGAGTCATACATAGCACAAAGGAAGATGGTAGTGGTTGTTGGAGGCCAATCATCTCAGCCCCAGAGCATTGCTGCAGGATTTCCTCAGGGCAGTGTCCTTGGCCCAACCATCTTCAGCTGCTTCATCAATGACCTTCCCTCCATCATAAGGTCAGAAATGGGGATGTTCGCTGATGATTGCACGGTGTTCAGTTCCATTCGCAACCCCTCAAATAATGAAGCAGTCCGAGCCCGCATGCAGCAAGACCTGGACAACATCCAGGCTTGAGCTGATGAGTGGCAAGTAACATTCGTGCCAGACAAGTGCCAGGCAATGACCATCTCTAACAAGAGAGGGTCTAACCACCTCCCCATGACATTCAACGGCATTACCATTGCTGAACCCCCCACCATCAACATCCTGGGGGTCACCATTGACCAGAAACTTAACTGGACCAGCCATATAAATACTGTGGCTACAAGAGCAGGTCAGAGGCTGGGTATTCTGTGGCGAGTGACTCACCTCCTGACTCCCCAAAGCCTTTCCACCATCAACAAGGCACAAGTCAGGAGTGTGATGCAACACTCTCCACTTGCCTGGATGAGTGCAGCTCCAACAATACTCAAGAAGCTCGACACCATCCAGGACAAAGCAGCCCGCTTGATTGGCACCCCATCCACCACCCGAAACATTCACTCCCTTCACCACCGGCACACTGTGCACCATCCACAGGATGCACTGCAGCAACTCGCCAAGGCTTCTTCGACAGGACCTCCCAAACCCGCGACCTCTACCACCTAGAAGGACAAGGGCAGCAGATAGATGGGAACACCACCACCTGCACATTCCCCTCCAAGTCACACACCATCCCGACTTGGAAATATATCACCGTTCCTTCATCGTCGCTGGGTCAAAATCCTGGAACTCCCTTCCCAACAGCACTGTGGGAGAACCTTCACCACACGGACTGCAGCGGTTCAAGAAGGCGGCTCACCACCACCTTCTCAAGGGCAATTAGGGATGGGCAATAAATGCTGGCCTCGCCAGCGATGCCCACATCCCATGAACGAATAAAAAAACATCCCTGATCTGAAACACAGCACCTCAGACAATGCAGTACCCTCTCGGTTTTGCACTGAAAGGCCAGCTTAGATTACATGGTCAGATATGGGGCTTGATCTGAATAACCTTCTGACCCAGAGGCAAGAATGGTGAGAATGTTACCAACTGAGCTAATGACCATAACATTCACATGGCTTGTAGGAAACAAAGTAGTTTGTTGCCAAAAAGATTTCAAGTAACTGTGTGCGCAACAGAGCAGAGTGGTATGACACAGTAAACTGGACTGAGAAAGGGTCCAATGGGCCACCTCACTCTGTACCACATACATGTACTTGCCCCAACTTAATCTCCTGACAGAGGTGGGTGCAAAACTGAGCAAAAGCTGCAGGATGTCCATCTGCCCAACTGCATTTCACAAAGAGCATTCATATGCTTCCAACAGTGGGTGCACTAGTGTCAGTGTAGCTCAGTTATTTCTGGGCAAGAAAATTGTGTTTTCAAGCCCCTCTTCAGGACATGAACCCATAATCTAGGCTTGCACTCCACTGTAGCACTGAGGGCCTGCTACATGGTTGGAAGTGTCATCCTTTAGATCAAACATTATTCTGGTTCATTGAGGTGGATGTTATTCGTAGAAGATCAAAGAGTTGTCCCAGTATACTGTGCAACAGAATAACAGAGCATTCATCTCACTGCTGTCTGTGGGATCTTTCTTTGTGCAAATTGGCTATGTTACCTACATAATAACACAACTGCATTCAATGCAAGTTCTTGTAGGTGAAGCAATTTGAGATTTTTCTCAGACATGATAAGGTGCTACATAAATGTAAATCTTTTATTCTTTAGTCTTAAGGTGATGTTAGAACACTCATAAAAATAATAAAGAAGTTTGCAAGTGACATAACAAGAGGCCTGGAATATTTCTTGGACTAATTTGATTGAATTTTTTGAGGGGGTGACTAGGCGTGTGGATGAGGGTAACGCAGTGGATGTGGTATACATGGATTTCAGTAAGGCCTTCGATAAAGTCCCGCACAGGAGACTGGTCAAGAAGGTACGAGCCCATGGTATCCAGGGTGCCTTGGCACTTTGGATACAAAACTGGCTTAGTGGCAGAAGGCAGAGGGTGATGGTCGAAGGTTGTTTTTGTGACTGGAAGCCTGTGGCCAGTGGGGTACCACAGGGATCGGTGCTGGGTTCCTTGCTGTTTGTGGTCTACATTAACGACTTGGATATGAATGTAAAAGGTATGATCAGTAAGTTCGCTGATGATACAAAAATTGGTAGGGTGGTAAATAGCGAGGAGGATAGCCTCGGTCTGCAGGACGATATAGATGGGTTGGTCAGATGGGCGGAACAGTGGCAAATGGAATTTAACCCGGAAAAGTGCGAGGTGATGCACTTTGGAGGGACGAACAAGGCAAGGGAATACACAATGAATGGGAGGACCCTAGGCAAGACAGAGGGTCAGAGGGATCTTGGTGTGCAAGTTCACAGATCCCTGAAGGCGGCGGAACAGGTAGATAAGGTGGTAAAGAAGGCATATGGGATACTTGCCTTTATTAGCCGAGGCATAGAATATAAGAGCAAGGAGGTTATGATGGAGCTGTATAAAACACTGGTTAGGCCACAGCTGGAGTACTGTGTGCAGTTCTGGTCGCCACACTACAGGAAGGATGTGATCGCTTTGGAGAGGGTGCAGAGGAGATTCACCAGGATGTTACCAGGGCTGGAGCGCTTCAGCTATGAAGAGAGACTGGGAAGATTGGGTTTGTTTTCCTTGGAGCAGAGGAGGCTGAGGGGGGACATGATTGAGGTGTACAAAATTATGAGGGGCACAGATAGGATGGATACTAAGGAGCTTTTTCCCTTCGTTGAGGGTTCTATAACAAGGAGGCATAGATTCAAGGTAAAAGGCGGGAGGTTTAGAGGGGATTTGAGAAAGAACTTTTTCACCCAGAGGGTGGTTGGAGTCTGGAACTCACTGCCTGAAAGGGTTGTGGAGGCAGGAACCCTCACAACATTCAAGAAGCATTTGGATGAGCACTTGAAATGCCATAGCATACAAGGCTACTGACCAAATGCTGGAATATGGGATTAGTTTAGACAGGGCTTGATGGCCGGCGCGGACACGATGGGCCGAAGGGCCTCTATCCGTGCTGTATAACTCTATGACTCTAAAATGTTAGTGCTCTATTTTTAATGTATTTAGCAGGCGTCTGCAAAGTAAACCCCATTCTGTAATGTGCACTCGATCGTTCAGGAACACATGGGTGGAGTACATTAACGGTGGGCACCTTACTTCACTTCTTATCCTTAGGCACATTTTTCATCATGGGCTTGGTTGCCATCACATACTCAGTGGGGCAGGTTCTTCTATCTAGCCTGCACTTCACCGCTGAGATGGGTGTCCTTTCCTCCCCTTGAAGCTGCTGATATTGGCCATTTCAGGGGGTAACATGCCTGAACATCAGCAGTGGAAAACCTGAATAATGGGCAGAATACACTTGCCAGGGCATTAATAATTCAGTGTCACCCAGACTGAAGTAAGTTTGAATGAAATCTTCATATAAAAACTTTCTGAGACACTTGTTTTCAAGTATTCAGTTAAAACTAGTTAACACCAAATAGATTTAACTTCCTTGCATTTTCAATTGTGTTGTACTGTATATGCATATGGCTTGTGTAATACTTGGTGTAACACCTATTAAACACAGTATGGCTCACCTGGTTAAATGGCATTCGAGGTCCATCACCCAGCAGTGATGGCTTGGCTGGTTGTTGAAAGGAAGGGGCTTGATGAGGTGGCCCTTGCGCGTTTGAAGTACCCTGCTGAGGATGTGGTGGCCCTCCTGGTGCGCCCTGTGGCCCTTGAGGTCCTGGTGGTCCTTGCATGCCCTGGGGATGCCCTTGCATTCCCTGTGGAGGTCCTTGCATTCCCTGCGGGGGTCCCTGCATTGGAGGGCCTTGCATCCCTCTTGGGCCCGATGGTCCCTGCATTCCTTGTGCCACAGGTAATCCTTGGGGTCCTGGATGTCCTTGTGACCCTGGATGACCCTGGGGACCTAAACCTTGTTGAACGTGCGGTCCTTGCTGTCCTTGAGGCCCAGGATGATTTTGGGGTCCTGGAAAACCCTGTGCAGCATGTGGTCCTGGATGTCCTTGGGGCCCTGGAGGTCCTCCGGGACCATGAATTCCTTGCGGCCCTGCATGTCCTTGGGGGCCCATTAATCCTTGTGTCACTACAGGACCCTGCATGAGTGGGGGGACTTGAGGACCCATTTGTCCTGGAGGTGCTGGAGGTCTGAAATTGCCTTGGGGTCCTGAATGTCCGAGCGGCATATTCATCTGCATCTGTTGAGGTGGTAGAGACTGTTGAAATCCTTGTGGAGGCTGCGGGATAAATCCTTGCCCTGGGAAGGCCTGTGGCGCTAAAGAAGGACCTTGTTGCTGCTGCTGCTGTTGGACTTGTTCCGCCTGTTTCTGTGCCATCCTCTCGATCTTCAGTTGCTGTGAAGGAACAAAGCACAAAGCATAAATCTTTGTTTTATGACTTAGATATTTATCAGAGACGACCGAAGAAAGCGAGTGGACGCTTCAATCTGACGTGGCTGCCTTTAAAGGGATTGTACAACGGAGGGTGTCAATTTTTTTCAAAAGGAGGCTATGTAACGCTGATAGATGTTTCAAGTACTGCTAATTTTCTGTTCCTGACCCCAACTACATAGTGCACTTCTTTGACTACCACGGGTTTTATAGTGGAAACAATACAAGGAATAATGACGGGGATGTAATCAATGTGGCTCTACAATGGAATAGTGGGTTTAGGCAGTGAGGTGAGCCATACAGACCAAAAAGTCCTGCTCAATTGTTGTCTCTGCTGAGGTTGCTGATCTCACCAAAGGCAGTGGGAGGAGAGCTACAATTGGCCTCAAAGCCCCTGGGGTGTGGAGGGGATCATCGCGATGGCGATCCAGCGATTCCTGCTGGAAGTGTGCTTCTGTGAGAAGAGGATAGGGCTCAGCTGCGATGCCCCCAACTCATAGTCGCATTGGTTGCTAACAGTCAACTCTTCCACACGATAATGCCTGAATCCGCATCTTCAGCATAAGGTTTCCCCTGCGGTTTGAGACTAAAATAGAACAGGGTACAGCTGTTGTATATAGAAGCCACGAGACAGTGGATTTCCACTGTATAAGAGTGGCTTGCTCTGCTAGGAAGTGTCCCAATGCAACATTCCCTTTGATTTTCTACTCCTTTAAAGAAGCGTGCTGTCTTTGCTGTCCGACTGGCTGAGACAGTGAAATCAGTGTCCATGAATATAATCCCACACCCTAACCTGTATGTAGGGGAGAATACTGGCTTTCCAACATGGGTCACCCCTCATGGGTCACCCCTCATTTTATTATTTACTCCGCCCTTTGGATCCAACACACTACCAATCAATAGCCAATGATTCAAACAGGGTAACAATCACCAATATCAATTTAGTTTGCATTTCCTCTCATGTTAACAAAATGTCTGAAAGCTAAAGGCTACAAATTAGCCTCCAAACTGTGTAAGAGTAATTGATGAGGTTGAAGTGTCCAGGTTATAAAGACTGAGACAATGATGGTCTTCTCTAACCTCCAACAGCAGAGGATTGGTGTACTGCAGAGCAGCCATCTCCTGCTCGATTTCTGCTTGAGATTTCTTCTTTTCTTCCTGTTTCTTCTCTTCTGCCCTCTCGATCTTTGGTTCCTCAACAGGAACTGTGAGAACCTTATTCTGAGACCATGCCTGCAGAAAGAAGATAGACATTGCATAACATTCACATCTTTCTCCCATTTTCAAATCCCACCACCATCCCATGTTTCTGCCCCTTCAAATTCCCACCATTTACCTTCGCTCAATAATGCTTATAGTGGATGATGTTTTCTTCGCTGTAGTACAGCAGTGTTAATTTGTTTTCTGTAAGGTAGGAATGTGTTCTGTAGTTGCTACAAATCAATTGTTGAATGTGTGCATCTCATGGGAATCAGATACCCTGCATACCCTCCCTCTTGCCATGCATACCTCCCCCTCTCCTAAAGATCGTGATCGTATGGGGATAAGGTTCTGTATGCAGTGGCAGTGTTCCAGTACCGTGTCCAAGCAGTCAGCCTCTTCATGCACGAGGCTAGACAATGAAAGGTAGTGGGCTACTTCGCAACAACTTGCATTTATATAGCGTCTTTAATGTAGTAAAACGTCCCAAGGCGCTTCACAGGAGCGTTATAAAACAAGATTCACCGAGCCACAGAAGGAGATTTTAGGACAGGTGACAAAAAGCTTGGTCAAAGGTAGGTTTTAAGGAACATCTTAAAAGAGGAGAGAGAGGTAGAGAGACGGAGAGATTTAGGGATGGAATTCCAGAGCATTGGGGCTGAGGCAGCTGAAGGCACGGCCACCAATGGTGGAGTGATTAAAATCGGGTTGCGCAAGAGGCAAGAATTGGAGGAGTGCAGAGCTCTCGGAGGGTTGTAGGGCTCGAGGAGGTTACAGAGATGGGGGGGTGGGCGAGGCCATGGAGGGATTTGAGAATTTTAAAATCAGCAAGCACAGGGGTGATGGGTGAACGGGACTTGGTGCGAGTTAGGATACAGGCAGCAGAGTTTTAGATGAACTCAAATTTATGGAGGGTGGAAGATGGGAGGCCAACCAGGAGAGCATTGGAATAGTCAAGTCTAGAAGTAACAAAGGCGTGGATGAGGGTTTCAGCAGATGAGCTGAGGCAGGGACGGAGACGGGCGATGATACGGAGGTGGAAGTTGGCGATCTTGTTGATGGAGTGGATGTGTGGTCGGAAGCTCATCTCAGGGTCAAATAGGACGCCAAGGTTGCCAACAGTCTGGTTCAGCCTCAGACAGTGGCCAGGGAGAGGGATGGAATTGGTAGCTAGGGGAACGAGGTTTGTGGCGGGGGCCGATGACAATGGCTTCGGTCTTCCCAATATTTCGTTGGAGGAAATTTTTGTTCATCCAGTACTGGATGTTGGACAAGCAATGTGACAAATCAGAGTCAGTGGAGGGGTCGAGGGAGGTAGATCTGGGTGTCCTCAGTATACATGTGGGAATGTGACGTCGTGTTTTCGGACGATGTTGCCGAGGCGCAGCATGTAGATGAGAAATAGAAGGGGACCAAGGATAGATCTTCGGGGGACTCCAGAGGTAACGGTGCGGGAGTGGGAAGAGAAACCATTGCAGGTGATTCTCTGACTACGACGGGACAGATGAAAATGGAACCAGGCGAGGGCAGTCCCTCCCAGCTGGACGATGAAGGAGAGGCATTGGAGGAGGATGGTGTGGTCGACCGTGTCAAAGGCTGCAGACAGGTCGAGAAGGATGAAGAGGGATAGTTTCCCATCGTCAGTCAAATAGGATGTAATTTGTGACTTTGATAAGGGCTGTTTCAGCACTGTGGCAGGGACAGAAACCTGATTGGAGGGACTCAAACATGGAGTTGCAGGAAAGATGGGCGCTGATTTGGGAGGCGACAACACGTTCAAGGACTTTGGAGAGGAAATAGAGGTTGGAGATGGGGCGGTAGTTTGCAAGGACAGAGGGGTCAGGTGGGTTTTTTGAGGAGGGGGGTGACGACAGCAGATTTGAATGGGAGGAGGACAGTACCTGAGGAGAGCGAACTGTTAACAATATCAGCTAACATGGGGGGCAGGAATGGTCAGCAGTTTAGTGGGAATAGGGTCAAGGGAACAGGTGGTGGGTCTCATGGTCAAGATGAACTCGGAGAGAGCTCGAGGGGAGATAGGAGAGAAATTAGAGAAAGATGTGAGGTTAGGGCTAGGGCAGGGGGGAACCGGAGGGGAAGTTTTGCTAGGTGAAGGGAGGGAAGCGGCAGAGGCAGCTGAACGGAAATCTCAATCTTAATGATAAAGAATTCCATGAGCTCCTTGCTGTTGTTGGAGGTGAGGGTGCAGGAGGCAGGGGAGAGGGGTTTAAGAAGGCAGTTTGTAGTGGAGAAGAGAAGCCAGGGATTATCTTTACATTCCAGGATGATCCTTCCAGATTGAGGGGACCATCCCTGTTCCAGCATGTCCTTGTCCTCACCCAACATATACACAGTCAGCAGAAATTGTTGGGCAACAATCAGAGGCAGGAACCTTGGTCAATTTGCTTCCCCCTTCCTGCGAACACTGGGGCGAATTATAGCTCCCTCACCGCACTGCAGCTGAGCCTGACTAAGTCAGCACTCACCATGGATCAAACCTACGATATTCCCTATCCATCTGGTTCAGTGCCACACCATACAATGTGTCATGGATTTCCTACATTCAATGCAGATCAGTCTTACAGTGGTGTCAGACAGGAGTGAATCATACTGGTTCTGGCTGACCTGTTGAAACTGTACAGGAATTGGCTTTGCATAAGGGACTTTCTTCTGTATCACTTTCTTCTGATCCTTCAACATCATCTCATCCATGCCCCAGTCCAATCCTGGGATCGCCATCTCCACCTCATTCACCTCTTCTTTGTCTGTAAAAATTCATGCTTTATAAGGATACGAAACAAGGCAGCAAATTTTTGAAATATTTTTGGAGCGACTCACTTTAACAGATCTACAGACCATAAATGTAGCCAAAGTCTTTTTTAAATGAAGGAATTGCTGGAATGCTGACCCTTAGCAATACCCAGTTACAGATTGTTTTTTACTTTAGTGAAGGATATAATTCTTCATATTTGCTGTGGTACTGTGCTAGATAAACAAAGGGACTTCTTTGCTGTGTTTTATTAGGTTATAACAATGCACTAAACATTTCTTTTATTTTTCCCCTCTTGCCAATTTTCTCCCCTGCTCTCCTTAAGGGGCGGACTTCCTGCTGAGGTACTGTTCCACCGGAATTGCTTCTCAATACCTCACCCAAGGGACAATTCCTTGTGTGTGAGCCAAGGTACTTGATGTTGGCAACGATTCAACCATGTACACCACGACAGCTAAGCCCAATCCCGTCCCTACCTGGCAACCACACATATGCACATTCAGCAGGGGTCCCTAAATAATGATCAGGAGCAGGAAACCTGGCCAATTATTCCTCCCTAACATGGGGCATTAAGGCGAAATGTATCGCCACTACATCTCTTCAGATGGATTCAGCTAACTTAGCAACGACCAGACACTGGAGCATGGTCTATGTGGCTGAAATAAACTGACTGCGGCTTGAAGGAAGCTAAACAGTTTGAAGAACTGATTCCAAAGTGGCAATTCTGGCAATATTAGGGAAACTCTAGGTCAATAAAATCAACTTGTTTTAAAAGAATTCCTGTATTTTTTTTCACAATAGAATTTTCAAATAGGACATCAGATTACTGATGGAATAGTGATTCACATCTTCACCACAGGCTGATAATGTGCAGCACACACTGCGGATAATTCAACGTGTGACTACTTTGCGCAGACACCCCAGTTACGTCCAACCACGGTCCACTTATTGCAATCACTGACCTCGCTGAGGTCTGGGAACAGCTCCATGGCCTGGTGTTTTCTCCGCATTTGCACCCAGATACACCCGTAATCTGGGCTTAAACAAATCATGCGTCTTAAGCTATCGCAACATTCTGGGTGCAAGTGAGTTACGCACATAACTACAGCACACCCAAGTCTCTTCGATCTTTTACGCCCGTCCATCAAAACCTCCATCCAAATAAATCTCTGCCCATGAAACTGGCCATGCTCCCGATTCTCAAATGCGAGTATCCTCCAACTGCACTTGTTCGGTGGGGGGGGGGTCTCTCAACATTGCGACCAGATTTTCAGGCACAGCGGGAAATGGTCATTTTTCTGATCTTTTAATTGCAATGTTTTCAATGATTTTTTAAAAAATTATCCTCACTGACACCTGCTTCCATTTGTTTGAATGCATTATTATGACAATAATAAGTCACATTAAACATTGAAAAGCTTCCCAATTGCAGGTTCTGAAATATGTGCGTGATGTGCATGAATGATAGTTCAATGAGTTGAAACTTAAATTAAGACTCAAAGAAGAAATATACTGATGTGGGTTTGGAGTTTTCCTTGGGCCCGGATAGTTTAAGCTGATTTATGCCCATTTACACCCATTTCATGTTTGTGAGTATTCTACTAAGGTTGGGAGGAGGCTCGGGTGTTTTTTGACATCGGCAAAATCGGGAACACTTTTGAGTCCAACTTCATGGTTGCACCCATGGAGGAAACTCCAGGTCCATGTGTTCAGTGAAGCTATAACTATTATTGATATTATTTCAATAACAATGTTCCTTTCATGCTATAAATTTAATTCAAGCCAGTTTCAAAAAGAAAACCTGAACTTATTTTTAAGCTTGCAAAATTACTTTAGCTTAACCTTTGTACATGACAAATATGCATATGGCTACAAGTGACCCCAGAGGGTTGGAATGGGCAAGATAAGCTTAATCATTTATGTATAATGTCATTAATCTTAAATGGATCTCAGATATGTGAAAAACATTATTGATAGCACCACCACCACCCCCCCAACCCCACCCTATGAGCTCTTTCTTATCCAACTGATCAAACGTTGCCCTCAATCATCCCTCACTTTCACTCATGAACAATGATTGACAGAAGTGGCTAGCTCGTCATCCTAAAGAAGTTAAGGATAGTATGAGATTAAAAGAAGAGGCTTATAATGTTGCCAAGAAGAGTAGTAAGTCTGAGGATTGGAAGAGTTTTAGAAACCAACAAAGGATGACCAAAAATTGATAAAAAGGGAAAAAATAGAATGAGAATAAACTAGCAAGAAATATAAAAACAGATTATAAGAGCTTCTACAAGTATGTAAAAAGGAAAAGATTAACGAAAGTAAACGTGGGACCCTTAGAGGCTGAGACAGGAGAAATTACAACGGGGAATATGGAAATGGCAGAGACGTTAAACAAATATTTTGTATCTGTCGTCACAGTAGAAGACACCAAAAACATACAAGTAATAGTGGGGAACCAAGGGTCTAATAAGAGTGAGGAACTTAAAGTAATTAATATTAGTAAAGAAAAAGTAGTGGAGAAATTAATGGGATTAAAAGCCGACAAATCTCCTGGACCTGATGTCATACATCCTATGGTTTTAAAAGAGGTGGCTGCAGAGATAGTGGATGCATTGGCTTTGATCTTCCAGAATTCTCTAGATTCTAGAGTGGTCCCAATGGATTGGAAGGTAGCAAATGTAACACCGCTATTCAAGAAAGAAAGGAAAGAGAACACAGGGATAATTAGCCGTTTTAAAAAATTCGTTCATGGGATGTGGGCGTCGCTGGCGAGGCCGGCATTCATTGCCCATCCCTAATTGCCCTTGAGAAGGTGGTGGTGAGCCGCCTTCTTGAACCCCTGCAGTCCGTGTGGTGACAGTTCTCCCACAGTGCTGTTAGGAAGGGAGTTCCAGGATTTTGACCCAGCGACGACCAAGTCGGGATGGTGTGTGACTTGGAGGGGAACGTGCTGGTGGTGTTGTTCCCATGTGCCTGCTGCTCTTGTCCTTCCAGATAGTAGAGGTCGCGGGTTTGGGAGGTGCTGTCGAAGAAGCCTTGGCGAGTTGCTGCAGTGCATCCTGTGGATGGCACACATTGCAGCCACTGTGCGCCGGTGGTGAAGGAAGTGAATGTTTAGGGTGGTGGATGGGGTGCCAATCAAGCAGGCTGCTTTGTCCTGGATGGTGTCGAGCTTCTTGAATGTTATTGGAGCTGTACTCATCCAGGCAAGTGGAGAGTATTTCATCACACTCCTGACTTGTGCCTTGTCGATGGTGGAAAGGCTTTGGGGAGTCAGGAGGTGAGTCACTCACCGCAGAATACCCAGCCTCTGACCTGCTCTCATAGCCACAGTATTTATATGGCTGGTCCAGTTAAGTTTCTGGTCAATGGTGACACCCAGGATGTTGATGGTGGGGGGTTCGGCGATGGTAATGCCGTTGAATGTCAAGGGGAGGTGGTTGGACTCTCTCTTGTTGGAGATGGTCATTGCCTGGCACTTATCTGGCGCGAATGTTACTTGCCACTTATCAGCCCAAGCCTGGATGTTGTCAAGGTCTTGCTGCATGCGGGCTCGGACTGCTTCATTATTTGAGGGGTTGCAAATGGAACTGATCACTGTGCAATCAGCAGCGAACATCCCCATTTCTGACCTTATGATGGAGGGAAGGTCATTGATGAAGCAGCTGAAGATGGTTGGGCCTGGGACACTGCCCTGAGGAACTCCTGCAGCAATGCCCAGGGGCTGAGATGATTGGCCTCCAACAACCACTATCATCTTCCTTTGTGCTAGGTATGACTCCAGCCACTGGAGAGTTTTCCCCCTGATTCTCATTGACTTCAATTTTACTAGGGCTCCTTGTTGCCACACTCGGTCACATGCTGCCTTGATGTCAAGGGTAGTCACTCTCACCTCACCTCTGGAATTCAGCTCTTCGTCCATGTTTGGACCAAGGCTGTAATGAGGTCTGGAGCCGAGTGGTCCTGGTGGAACCCAAACTGAGCATCGGTGAGCAGGTTATTGGTGAGTAAGTGCCGCTTGACAGCACTGTCGACGACACAATCATCAGCAAAGTGATGGAAGAAGAGTAGACTGATGGGGCGGTAATTGGCCGGATTGGATTTGTCCTGCTTTTTGTGGACAGGACATACCTGGGCAATTTTCCACATTGTCGGGTAGATGCCAATGTTGTAGCTGTACTGGAACAGCTTGGCTAGAGGCGCAGCTAGTTCTGGAGCACAAGTCTTCAGCACTGCAGCTGGGATGTTGTCGGGGCCCATAGCCTTTGCTGTATCCAATGCACTCAGCCGTTTCTTGATATCACGTGGAGTGAATCGAATTGGCTGAAGACTGGCTTCTGTGATGGTGGGGATATCGGGAGGAGGCCGAGATGGATCATCCACTCTTCACTTTTGGCTGAAGATGGTTGCAAACACTTCAGACTTGTCTTTTGCACTCACGTGCTGGACTCCGCCATCATTGAGGCATGGGGATGTTTGCAGAGCCTCCTCCTCCCGTTAGTTGTTTAATTGTCCACCACCATTCACGACTGGATGTGGCAGGACTGCAGAGCTTTGATCTGATCCATTGGATGTGGAATCGCTTAGCTCTGCCTATAGCCTGACATGAGCCATCAGGAAAATGCTAGAATCCATTATTAAGAAAGTGGTAACAGAGCACTTAGAAAATCATAACATGATTAGGCAGAGATAGCATGGTTTTATGAAAGGAAAATTGTGTTTGACAAGTCTATTAGAGTTTTTTGAGGATGTAACTAGCAGAGTAGATAAAGGGGAACCAGTGGATATAGTTTATTTGGATTTTGAAAAGGCATTCAATAAGGTGCCACATAAAAGGTTGTTGCACAAGATAAGGGCTCATGGGTTTGGGGTCATAACCAATCCTCTATATTAGAATGGATAACAGCCAGAAATCAGAGAGTAGGAATAAATGGGTCATTTTCAGGTTGGCAGGTTGTAACTAGTGGGGTGCTGCAAGGATCGGTGCTTAGGCCTAATATTTACAATCTGTATCAATGACTTAGATGTGCAGGACCTAGATGTCGAGGACTAAGTGTAACGTATTTAAGTTTGCTGATGGTACAAAACCAGGTGGGAAAGTAAGCTGTGAGGAGGACGCAGGGATATCGACAGGATAAGTGAATGGGAAAGAAGGTGGCAGATGAAGTATATAATGGGGAAATGTGAGGTTATTCACTTTGGGAGGAAGAATAGAAAAACTGAATTTTTTTTAAATGGTGAGAAACTGTTAAATGTTGGTGTTCAGAGAAATTTGGGTGTCCTTGTACATGAAACACAAAAAATTAACAAGCAGGTACAGCAAGCAATTAGAAAAGCAAATGGTATGTTGGCCTTTTTTGCAAGGGGGTTGGAGCACAAGAGTAAGGAAGTCTTGCTGCAATTGTACAGGGCTTTGGTGAGATCACACCTGGAGTACTGTGTACAGTTTTGGTCTCCTCATCTAAAGGAGGATACATTTGCCTTAGAGGCGGTGCAACGAAGGTTCACTGGATTGATTCCTGGGATGAGAGGGTTGTTCCATGAGGAAAAATTGAGTAGATTGGGCTTATACTCTTTGGAGTTTAGAAGAATGCGAGGTGATCTCATTGAAACATGTAAGATTCTAAGAGGGCTTGACAGGGTAGATGCTGAGAGGATGTTTCCCCTGGCTGGAGAGTATAGAACTAGGGGATATAAGCTCAGGATAAGGAGTCAGACATTTAGGACTGAGATGAGGAGGAATTTCTTCACTCAGAGGGTCGTGAATCTTTGGAATTCTTTACCCCAGAGGGCTGTGGATGCTCAGTCGTTGAGTATATTCAAGTCTGAGAGCGATAGATTTTTGAACTCTAAGGGAATCAAGGGATATGGGGACCAGGCAGGAAAATGCAGTTGAGGTCGAAGATCAGCCATGATCTGATTGAATGGTGGAGCAGGCTCGAGGGGACGTATGGCCTATTCCTGCCCCTATTTCTTATGTTCTTAGTCAGAAGCAAAACAGCTTTGTGGGTGGGCTAAGTTGACTAACTGACATGTCTATGCTTGTGTCACCTCTGCAAAGTTCTGTTTGCCCCAGATTCATAAGGTCCCAAGACAGCAGTGGACCGCAGTCTGCCATTTGGTAGCATAATCAGTGGAGCAGGAAGAAATGAAATCAATCTCCTTAAAACATGCTGAGTCCTGAACTTAAATCAATCACAGTCACTGCCTGACTGCTTTGTCCAACTCAAGGAAATGGTCTTGCACCATATTTCCAACTTGATCAGTTCCAACTTTAATGGCAAACTCAATAGAATGACTACTGCATGGCTGCCCCATATGGCTCAGTTGGTTAAAACACTCAGAGACCCATACAGAACAGGAAGGTCCAGGTTCAATCTCCTTACTGACTATATTTAATTCTTCGTGGTCTACTTACTGGCCTGTTCCAGCTCCAAGGCTTGTTTCAGTTGCTCAGGAATGCCCATCCCAGGAATACTTGATAGACTGTTCGGCTCAATGTCATCTGTGGAATTCCAAATATAAATAAAAGCTCAGGATTTGTACAAGGAGTTTCATCTTTATGAAATATTGTGGTTAAGTGTTTACTTCCCTTTTCAGGAAGTGTGTGAGGCAGTAAACAGCTCCTGGGCTGGTCAAATGCCAGGTCAGTGGCTGTGTGACTCACATTCCCATCACACACAGAACTATTGATGAAAGACACTTCTGATATATTACTGTACATTAACAATATTAACAAGATTTGTAATCTAATTATAGCCTGTGATCATATTGTGTTACGTTCCATACACTGTATAATGCATTCTGCTGTGTAGCGGAAAGATATTTAATTTATTACAATGTACAGTATAGTCTGGTCTCTTCCACTATTTATTACACTGCAAAATAGCTCGTAACATATTCTGATACTGCATATTCTATTCTTACCATACTCTCCCACTGCTTCATCCGACATCCCTGGAAGCAGGTTCAGATTGTAGCGATCTCTCATTTTATCTCCAGGTCTGTTTCTTGTCCAGAATTTGCTGCCAATGACAGGTTGCATGTAATTTAACATACTGCTAGACTGGCATTGCAGTACTAAGACCACTTACTGAGATCACGGCCATTCTCATTCTTTGAACATAGGCTAACCTTCACATTCAACAGTTAGCCAAACAAGGACAGAACAGCACTGTGCACTGTTCGTGTAGCAGTCGGCACTACACAGAGCTGTACTTATCCTTTGTCTTATTCTACACCAGTTCCTATGCTGTGCTAAACGTTTGAAGGGCAAGTGCTCCACTGGTTCTCTGGATTGCAATCTGTTCACTTGTGTGTGATATTTGAAGAAATGAGGGAAAATCGCAAAACTGGAATTAAACAGCTGGTAGACACATGTTGGCTGTACAGAATCACAGCAACAGCTATAATAAATAGATTGTTTGAAAATTTAAGGGAAAGGAATTAAATCCATCCTTTTTTTATATTTGTTTGGCCATTATAGAAAGCTCTTCTGGGTTTCAATGGTATGGGAAGAAGCAGAGCTCCATGTGTGATGGCATAGCACATTACCTTTCGGAAAATTTCATTCGGTTCCCTTAATATTTTTAAAAATTATATTTTACTTTGTCAGTTAAAGTTATACCTGGTATGGTCATTGGATCCTGAGCAAAGTATGTGCCCAAGGGGGTGCCAGGCCAGGCTCCAGATCATTCCTTCATGGGCCATCTCCATTCCACCAACCTCCTTCTCCACACTGCAATCAGATATATCCATAAGGACAGTTAGACCAAACTCGTTTAAGGTACAACAGTAGAGCATGGACCAGTTCAGCTCGATCTTACAAAAGGAAATATTGGTCTTAGAGGTTTTCATCATATCTAGCAAACAAAGTGACTGAAGATATTTTGGCTGTGGCTGCGGAAGTTGCCTTATCCTAGTTGACACGAAATTGGTTACAGTGTATTCAGATCCAGCCTAGGAAAACGATACAAGAGCCCTGTCTTTCACTGAATAAAGTCAAAAGGACAGGAAAACAACCAGAGTTCATTTATTTGGGATTTTATTTCTGTTGCATGTCCCTTGCACACATCACATTGGCAGATTTTACTCACCCCACATGCCAGAACAGCAAAGAGCCATCAGATCCCCCGCTAGCAAATAGTCCTTCATGTACTGGGTGCCAAGCCACAGCTGTGAACAGACAGGAGTAGAGAGTTAAAGAAAGGGCATGCACTGAAATCACTTTATACTGTGATGTAGCTGTTCGACTACACAAGCTTAACCGTACTGTAACAATTTGGGTGATTTCCGCTTTGTTTTCCACTTTCAATCGACATGAGTAAATGTGATTTAAAAACCGGCTTCAGATAGCTCTATCCTTGAAAGAGTTTCACTATCAGGTCCATGTACAAAACTGAGCAGACCCATCTACACTTCGGATAGAAGTCACTCGGTGCTACAGCCGGTAATCAAATTAATTAGGTCAAAGTTTGCTTTCTGACTTGGCAGTTTCTCTTTGAAATGCTAATGTATGCAAGTCTGCAGACTGAGGTGGACAAATTCATTATTCCTAGCGATATGCTTAGGAAGAAGATAGTAATTGTCTCAACATTAACACTTTTGACATGAAAACACCATCTTAACTGCTCCGCTTTAGTTCAGTTTGTTTGTGAAGTCAACAGTGTGGGGTCAATCAAGGGAATCGTGTCGCCCAATATGAATATGTCATCAGATCGGGAAGTCTGGACTGTGTAAGAAATATGTTCTAAAGAGGACAGTTTAATTCCTTGTCAGATTCTATCTTTAGTGTTTTCTTCAATATCTGCACTATCAGTAACTTGCTGAGTCTTTCTGCTTCTTGTATTATGTTACTAGTAAGTAAACCTATTAGTTTTAGCCTGAACATAATGGCCTGACCAAGTGCTAGTAGCCATCTTTAGGAGTCAACAAAGCATGGTGGACATTCCACAGGGAATCTGGCACAATGCATCATTGCTAAGGGGTGATTATTAGCCCTGTGGCACCCTATCCCACTCATGGCACATATAAGGGTGCAGGTTCCAGATCATAGCAGACTTTGCCTGCCTATGAAAACTGCCCGTCAGCCATGAGAATGTTACAAGCATCGAGAGAAAGCTCAAGCATTAACACAGATATGGTAACAACAATGCTCACATGAATTGTAGTCATTTATAGAATTATTTTAGCCTATTGCTAATTTATTCAGGATTCTATGGACCTATTTTTAGACTCTGCAAATTGTCATAAACTATCAGATCAAAACAACAAAATTTCTTGAAATCATGCAACTTACTGCATGAGATAGAAAGAAAGACTTGCATTTATATAGCGCCTTTAACGACCTCAGGATGTCCCAAAGCACCATACAACCAATCAGGTTGTATTATACACACAATGACGGCCAAGATGGACTTTTGGGGCTCTACTGGGACCCACAAATTGCTTGTGCGGTGCAATGGTTGATGTCCTACTGACTGCATTGGCATCAGCTAGTGCTGGTACAGTCATGGATACAAGTTCCAGCTGTACATTGGTTGAGGTTCTCACTGGAGACCTGCACTGATAGACATTGTGGTCGTATTTGGGATTTTTATTCCCATGTTGGTCGGCACCACTGCAACGTCAGAATCCTGAAGTTGTAATGTTTCATAGTGTGAACTGGAAGACACTGCATGAGTCCTGGTGGACCCTTGAAGCATTCTGCTCAGACTTTTAAGTCAGCATGGAATTTAGCTCAGCTAGTCCTAGCATTTAGAACCATTCCAGAAAGTTGGTCAGCCTGCACTCAATCCTCTGTGTGACCAAGAAGTGGAGTTTTAGGTCTCCTTTCACTAAGTGTCAAGGGAAGGCAATTCCCTTCCATCAAAATTGAAACTCAATCGGCCACACTGCTGAGCTTGGCACAAACTGTGCACTTATGGAAATGATAGGTCGTTGATGGACAATGCACTGAAAAAAGTCAAAAAACAAAAAGGACAGGAAAATAAGCAGAGTTGTATTATGACGATATGTATCATGGGTCAGTGGGAAAGATGTGCTGGCATCGACTAAAATAAAGGATGAGTCAACCAAGGTAAGGCATCAACTGAAGTCACACTGGTCTCAGCAAACCAAATTTGATCGCAAAAACAATAAAATGTGCTTCAGAACTGCAAATCAATGTCAATAATTTCATAAAGTTGGAAAAACTCAATTTTGATGTGTTATTTTTACTTATCACAAAATCTTGTGAAAACAAAAAAAAACTATAAAAAATACACAACTTTAACTTAAAAGAAACCAAGTAATGTGGTTATTATAAACTTATACTGGTTTAGAGTGTGAACCTCTGTAGATGGGGGAAAAGAATTAAAATATGTTTCTGAACAAGGGGAAGGGAATGGGAATAAGAAGAGGCTTTCTTTAATATAGCTCCTGCACAGCTCCAAAACTCTTAAAGGGACAGTGCCCCAGTGGTTTATTCCCCTTTGGATGACACTCTCAATTTGGATGTGGAAGTTGAACAAATAAGAATGATGCACTGCCACCTTGTAAATGCAGGGGCTTAGTTCAGGTACATCTTGATCTGGACTTGAATCTATTTCTAGGCTTTTGGCTCCTTGATGTTGTTTGGCAGGACTTCAGAGAATGGGAAGGTTAGGATTTCTGCCTCACTGCAGAACTAGGCTGTGCATCTCATGTCCTGAGGTCTTGGAAAAGACAAAGGTGACTGACCTGTAGCCTCCTTTTTGTGGCCTCTGAAGACTTGCAGTTCCTCCTTCAAGTTACGGATGTCAAACATTTTGCAGAGGTGATCACGCGATGCTGTGAGCAGCCAGTTCCCATTCTGATTCCACTTAACTTCCATCACTGTATTTTTGTGAGCATGTCTGGGGAAAGGAGTCACAATCACCAGGGTATGAATTACTGAAACACTGACACAGATTTAACATTGCAAGTTGAATTTAAACATCGTTCAAAATCGTTAGTTATTGCACTGGCAAAGCGATACAAAAAATAAGATTTTTCAACAGCTGTAATCTTCCTCTCTTGTAGAAGAGGAACAAATTTACAGCACAGAAGGAGGCCATTCCACCCATTGTGTCTGTGCTGGCTCTTTACTAGATCAATCCTAAAATAATCCCACTGCCCTACTCTCTGTATATTCCTCTGCTTCAAGTATTTATCTAATTTTCCATTGATAGTTAGAATAGTCTCTGCCTCAGCCACTCCCTGTGGAAACACATTCCATGCTCCAACATAAGGAATTTCTTCGAATCTCCCTCCTCATGCTGTGACAATTTTCAGTTAATGACCCCTTAACATTGAGTCCCCAACCAGAGGAAATAGTCTTTCCCTATTCACTCTAATGAATCCCTTCTTAATTTTAAAAATCTCCTCTTGACCTTTTCTGCTCCAGTGGATATAGTGCCAGCATCTCAAGTCTCTCTCCATAACTGTAGCTTCCCATCCCTGGGAATCTGTGATGTCCTTCGTGTAACTGGGCACCCAAAAATGCTGAGTTACTCCAATTGTGCCTAACCATTGTTGTGTACAAATTCAGCATTACTTCTTTACTCTTGTACTCTGCATCCTTATTTATAAAATGCAAAATTCTGTTGGGCTTTTTTAAAGAAACATATTTAGCTAACGGGGCTCCCTGCTCTAGGGTCCCCCCTCTCCCAGCAGCATGCAGAGATGGTCCTTCTCTTACCCCAAATATCACATCATCCAGGTCTCCCTTTCCTCCACCACTGTTAACACAGTTGTAGAGCCCAGTTTCCTTATCAGGCACAACCCTATCTTCCCTCCTGTGTGGTGCAGAGTGTTCCCTATTCTCCCCCTTCAAGGCACATGATCCCAAGGGCTTGCCTTCTGTTATGGTCTGCATGCTTCTTCCTTCCAGGAACCTTCTCTGTTATAGGTAATAGAAGGACTAGAGGGCTCCCTTGATGCCATCCCAAGCACCATACTTTTTTCAGGGTTCCTGCAATCCAACTTCAAGCTTTACCTTGTCTGTATTCCGGTTCCTTTGCATACATCCCTTTTCCTGCCTCGGATCCAATACAATCTGCAGGGGTTTCCCCCCTTCCCCCAAGCACCATGCTGCCTACAGAACTTCAGCACCTCTATTCTGCCTTGGGCACCATGAGGTCCCGGGCCCCGTTCCTCCTCTTGCATCAGGCACTGCACCTCCTTGCCTCCACAACAGATATCGTGTGTTCCTCAGTGTTCCAGTTCACATCCCTACCACTGCAGCATTATAAGCCAGGGAGAAGGGAAGGAGGAAAAGAGGAAGGTTGCTGTTTTGAAATATTTTTTGAAATATTTTTAAGAGAGGCCTCCCAAGGAAGAATTCACAAGATGCTTATACAAGAATGGCAAATTGCAATTTAGCAGCAGTCTGAGCTAACACACTTTCCTGAGTTCTTAGTGCTCATCAGACCCTAAATTATACAAAATGATTTGAAACTGATATTTTTTGGATTGGGAATTACAGTAACTCTAGTTGATTAATGAAAATAAATCAATAAAAAGGGCATTGGGCTGTAGGTCCCATTGGGACAGAGCTAAACAATGCATAATCCATAAGCAGAATTGGCTATTTTCTTAGTCTGGATCTGATTTCGTTGGCTGAGGCTCCAGCAAAAATAAAACTTGAAATTCCTGTTCCGCCTCGATAAAATTGCTTCCTTCCTGCTAACTTTTTAATTAAGCTGATCCCATCAGTTTGACTGGATCAAAAACCATTCTGACATTGTAATTATCATCTACATTTAAACTGTCAGCACTTACAGTGTCGCAAGACTCTGACCCGTCTTAGGATCCCAGAATTTGATCGGCTGTTGGCTGTCTTTACTTCCTGACACAACCAAACCCTTGGTAGGATGCCAGTCTACACACTTCACATCAGCACCGTGTCCTAGTGGGAGCACAAACAGAACTGATTATTCAAAGCAAACTACACTACACTCATCATTAAACTGCACTTTTAAACTTACTCATCAACCCATATGACCACTTAAATCAATCAGCTCTGCTGTGTCACTCAGCAAATCCCCAACCCCTCCTATGCACTTCAGCAACCTACTTTAATCCCACCAATTAAGCAATGGACAGCCCCTCTATGCAAACAAGCCCCACCACTCAGCACCCCATGTCTTCTTACTCAGCTCAGCAAGCAACTCTATTCCTCCACTCAGCAAAGTACACAACTGCTCCACAAGCAGTGCAAACACTCGGCAACCCAGACACCCCAGATCAGCAAACAACTCTACTCCACCACTGACCAACACATACCCCTCCACAAATACTTGGCAACCAACCCCATCACTAGGCAATATACACACCTCAACCCAGCTCAGCAATCCGTAATCTTACTTCACCATCCTACGACAAACACGCATTCCTCCACACACAATGCAAACACCTGCCACCCACACTGCACAAGCGGAGGAAGTGCTTCCGCAACTGTGGAAATGGAACTCTTCTTTTACCACCTTTCCTCCTTCTAATCCAAGTGCACTGAGGCTAACTGTAGCATCCCCAGTGGTCCAATTGAGTTCATCAAACTCATCACAGACTGGGGATCAAACATGGGCTCTTCACTGATCTGTATGGCTCAGCTACTCACTGACTAAATTCACGGAGAAGTCAGGGTACCCCCAAAGGCAGTCCTGACCAACCTATCTGGTGGTTATTTAAATCGGGGATATAACTGGGGGGAAATAATGCAGTAGAGATGTTACATTTAAATTGACCACAAGATGAGTGAAATCTATAAATGAAAAATCAGTTGGTTACATGTTGGAATAGGGAACAAAGATCTCACTGAGCCTGCCTCATTTCACCCTTGCCCCCTTCTATTTGTCATATACATGTCACCTCTCAGCATGTCACCTCTGTAAGCATGGCACAGCTCTCAGCAACAAAATCCAGCTTTATCTTTCTACTTTCACCCTTGACTCTACGACTGTTGCTTTGCTGCCCAATGTGCTGTGCCTTTGCAATATCAAGTGAATGTGCCAGTACTTCCTCCAGCCAAAAATGGCAAGATCACCATCCCTATTGACTCACAACAGAAACTCTGCACCCTCATGCCATATTCCACGTCCCTCATTGACTGCTTGCTTAGGCTGAACCCAACAGTGAAAATATTGATATTTTGCTCAACCCTGGCACTGAGCTTCAAACCTCACATCAGTCCATTACTAGGCCACCTTTTTCCACCTCCAATGTATCAAGTGCCTCCATCCTAACCGGCCTCCCAAGCTCCAGCATATACAAACTCCAACTCGTGCAGAATTCTGGTCTCATATCTAATCACATACTAAGTCCCACTCATCCATCACTGCAGTCCTTGACAACTTCCGCTGGTTCTCAGTCCCCCAGCAAATTGACTTCAAAATCTTTATGCTCATTTACATGGTCTTACTCCACTCTACCTCTCTAACTCCTCCAGCTTTTATCAAGTTTGCATCCTCTGCTCTTCTGCGTCCCGACTACTGTTTGTTCATCCACTCTCTATGCTTCACAATTGGTGACAGCCTTCAGCTATCATGGCCCTCCTGCTTGCGCATCTCTCCCCACCTTCAAAAGCCACCTCAAAACTTGCTTCTTCAATCTCAGCCATCTTTCCCTAACCTCTCCCAATTTCTTTTCAATGTCCAGTCCATTCCCATTGTGAAGTGCTTTACGACGTTTCACTGTGATAACTGTCAATTGTTGTTGCAACACAAGATAAGTTTTGAATTTTTTCATTTTCTTTGTCCCCTAATCCAGCATAAGACTGGATCATTCAATTAACAACATAAATTTCTATAGCGCTTCTTATCCACAGAAAGGGCATAAATGGAGGACTTTGAAAGCAGAGTGGGAGATACTAGGGCAGATACTTAGGGAGTGAGTTCTGCAGATTGGCACATGGTAACTGAAAGAGCAGCCACCAATGGTACAGCAGAAGGAGCAGGGAATTAACCAACAGCTGGGGGGTGGAAGGGATGTACAGCTGGAGATCACCGTGCCATATAGAAAGGTTGTACGCTGTCTCATAATCAGCTCCTGTATTAAACACTTCTGTGCTCTCTCCCGGCTTAAACTTACCATATTGCTCAATAGAAACATGAGGCTGGAGAAGTGAGGGCGGGGGGTTAGTGAGGGTTTGTCTGGGCTTTACATTAATGGAATTGTGGCTTAACTGTGGATTACCAAAGAGACAAGACCGCTGAGCAAGTCTAGAGCTGAAGTTAGGCTTCATAGAGAAGCAGAACAGTTCCAAGATAATGATTAATTGAGGTCTGTGTGTGGGAGCTGCTCATGTTACGTTATGAAGTTCCTTGTTTTAATTTTTAAAAAAATAAAATGTAGAGTCAGTGTCATACTAAATCAATTTGGATTTATTTTTTAAACATATATTGAATGTAAGGTCTGAGACAACATTTGAATTAGTGAAATTTTACATGACTAAGAAAGTATAGTTGGATTACACTTCTATGATGTAATTATTTGAAATAGGTGGAATAAATGGCAGTCTCACACAGGTTACACATGCACACAAAAAATACAAACACAGTACAGAACACAAACACAAAGAGTTTAACATGCATACAGTGTGCAAAACTCTCGTTTAACCAGCAGGAACAAGAACCAGGATTATCCTCTATTCAGCAGGATAAGGATTACCTGCTGTGGAACTATATGGGGTTCTGTAGGAATTTAATGTTGTATTTTTGCCTTTTTAAAAAATATATAGTCACTTAACTATTCACAAGAGCAGGACACTGCATTATAAACTTCTTCAAAACTCAGCACCATGTGGATATACCAGCAGTTCTAGCGTTTCAATGAAATGAAAATTAAAAGTTTCATCTCAAAAAGACAAATAACTTCACTGATTACCAGGTGAGTACAGGTGAAACTCAATGCACACACCAAAAGCGGATTGAAGAGTAAGAGTCTTGCATTGGCTTCAGCATCACACTAATGGCTATCTGAGTGAGGGTCAGCAATGGTAAAACAGCTGTTACGCAGGGGCATCAAAGAATCCAATACAGTGACCCAGGACATGTGGTTGTTGTTGCAATGAACAAACAGCCAGATCATCACATGCTTTGAGGGAGGGTGAAAGAAAGGACACTCTGAAGGATAGGCAATAATTTACCCACTGGTATCCCATCAACCTACATACTCTTTGTATCTGGTTGCCTGAAATTATTAAAATTCAAGTCCATCTCCTATGATGATGTACACTCTAAATCAGAGAATATGGTCTCTGTCTCACCTGTCTGCTGTATTTGTTTTTCTCCCCATCTCTCCTCTTCTATCTCTCTCTTCTCTCTAACACTTTTGCTTCTCTGTTTTTTCCCCTTCTTTCCTATCAGGTGAGTGGTGTGTGATGTGGTGAGAAAGGCAGCCAACAATGGATGAAGGATTGAGGTTGTGGGGAAAATGTTGCCCTCAGCAGCTACCTTCCCATCCTGTCCCCCATTACGTGCTTTCTCCCTCATTCCCATTGCTTCCCTTACCCATTCTCCAGACCCTCTCCCCTTCTTACCACTCCTCACTCCCCCCCATTATCCCTAACTCTTCCCCTGAACTACACACCCAACCCCTGTATCCTTCCCTTCACTCCACTATTACTCACCTCGCCCTTAACCCTCCATCTATTACCTTCAAAGAAGCTTGGTTTGCCTTACAAAATTCAACTTTTTTTTACAAAACGAAACTAAATCAAAATGGGGAAAGACACTGTCTCCCACTCTTATTCTCCCTCTCTCTCTCTCTCTCTCTCACACACACACACAGAAATTAGAATATTTACCTTTTCTAATGGTCAACAAAACAGATAATTAGTTCAATGGCTTTTTTTGAAAATTGAACTATTAGCATAAGGACAGACTCTCTGCTTTCTGATGATTACAGAGCACAAAACAAAAGCTACAACAGGTGTGTAATCAGTACAGTCACTCTCACACACTTTTAAAAACAAGCTGAAATAAACTTTACCTGTAGAAAGCTTTTGAAATTCCTCCTAAGCATGCTAGTTACCATATGTCATGCCTCAAACTACTCATATACTGTATCCCAATATATTATTTTCCAAAAAAAGTTAATCTAATTTGCATCTGAATAAATCAATATAATCTGCTTCCACTGTCTCCCTAGGGAGCCTGCTCCATAGATTTACCACTCGGTCACTGAAATAATAATCCTGCAGAATCTACTGTTCTGGATAAGATGAAACAGCTTGTGGTGATCTACATTTTCTAGTCTCCTAAAAACAGCAATCATATCACCTCTAAAACTTCTCTTTTCCAGTAGAACATGCCCAATTTACATAATCACTCCTCATAATCCAATCCCTCCATTCCCTCAATCATTCCAGTTGCTCTCCATTGTCCTTTCAATCGCTGCAATATCCATTTTGTACCATGGTGACCAGAACTATACACAGTAGTCTATGCGCAGTTGCACAAATGATTTATAAAGTGTCAGGATTACCTCATTATTTCAGCTCAATACTGACCTTTTAATACATCCCAACACCTGATTTTATTTACTCACTACCACCAAGCATTGTTGCGATAGTTTCAACTTTGTCAATTGTGCGTAACAAGTTGTGTATGAGTGTAGATTGGAAAAGGCAAAGCGAGGCCATTTTGGAGTGCATCCTGGAACAGATTACACAACAGGTCATGCATGCATTGGATAAGCCATTGAAGGCCATGCATGCGCATACTTGAAATTGGCGTGAGATACACACATACAAACACACAGAGCAGGCCACTGACGCACAGTCTTGATTTGTTTGGAAGAGACCATGAAAATGGCATGTGTGCGCTGGAATAGACCAGTTACAGGCCACACATAGGTTTTGGAATGAGCCATTAGCCCCGGTGACTCAGTGAGTTTATCCACTAAGGAGCTGAATCATAGACTAGGAAGATCCCAGAGTCAATTCCCAGTCTATGACGTTAGCTGATCTTATGTCAGGTGGCGGAAATCCTGTAAACAAGCCAGTGCTATCAGCCTCTACATTAACCTATCCCCAACTGAATAGCTTGTTGGTACTCAATGTCAATGCTTACACATAAATATGTGGGATATGGTAATGCAGTGCTTATGGTACTGGACTAGCAACCCTTCAAATCACATCATGGCAAGTTGTGAAATCTGTTAATTTGTTGGACAGCACCAGAAACGCTGCAGGGATTGTTGTAGAAACCCAACTGGTTCATTAATGTCCTTCAGGGAAGGGAATCTGCCACCCCTACACATGACTCGACTGGCTGACTTAATGCCCATTGAAGTGGCCTAGCAAGCCACTCAAATGTAAAATGATTACTCAGCAATAGATGCAGTCTTGTCAGCAATGCTCACATCCAGAGAACAAATTAAAAACACTTTGGTACAGTGCGAGAGGTTGCCAGATGGTGATGAACTGCACCTTGGCAAAGAGCCAACGCCTTCAGAAGGGGAGGGAAGAAAACTGGCAAGAAAACAGGAATATGCCATTAGTAGGTTTTGAAGGGACGAGATTTACAACACAGCATGCAACAGGAGCTGTCTGGCCTTCTAATGAGGACTCTAGATACCACTCAGTTCAAAGAGAGGGAAGGAGTATACTAGGAGCTGTGGCTAGAGACACGTTGCATTACATTTTCACATCCTACCTATACAGCACTGGAAGTATATCAGCTTAGTTAGGAGACTGCCCAAATCTTACTCAGACACGTAGAATGACTTTTCAAATGATTGCTTGCGAACAAAGCCATCAGAATGGAAAGAAACTGCAATCCAGAAACAGAAAATAGTTGTTCCGAGCACTTCATTTTGGAACCCTACAAGGGATATACTTTAGTCAGAGCTTTACAGTGTTTATCTAACGGAGAACTCAAACAATGCTCACTTTGCCAAGGATCTGCAATATATTTCTTAACGTACATTAGCTACAAGCAACCTGCACGACATCAGGAGACACTGCTTAATGACAACTGAATAAGTCAAATTCTGTTTTTAACAACATGGGATTCCAAGATTTATGCTAATATTTTGGAGCTGCATTCCACAACTCCACTTGGTATACATGGCAGTATTGGATCAGCACAGATAAACTTGCCGAAACACAAATATATATAGAATGGACATGACAGGTGAATACTCTGCCATCAAATGCAGGGAAACACATGGGACTGTCTCATTAAATATTTGGCACCATATGTGGCCACCTTGACCCAGTGGTCGTCTCCACCCCTGCTATATGCATAAGGGCCTTGCTTAGAATCATACAAGAGGAAGCAGCAGAGACTGAGTTGAACAATAGGTGGTTTGAACATAATATAAGCAGGGAGAGTGAAAGCATTTCAAGTAGAGAATGAATCACATTCAAAATGGAGGAAGACCATACCTATAGTATGTAATTTAACATTCTTCCTCATTCTTTCGACCACCAGATGAAAATGAATTACCACAAAACAAAATACTGGAGATGAAAAATTCTATGACTTTACTTTAAAGCAGCTCAGAGCAGTGGCAAAGTACAAATCTTCAGATCAAGACAATGTTTGGTTAAAGCATAAGCACTTCACATGTGGGGTGTTTGGTAGATCATGTTGACAGAAATCATATTTTTCTGCTACAACCCTTGACTCCACAACTGTTGCTATGTTAACTAATCTTCTGTACAATCAAGTCACCGATGAGCAAGAACTTATTCCAACTAGCATCGACAAGACTAAGGCCATCAAGTTCATCTCCTACCAAAAACCGTGTGCCTCAGGTGTCAGTTCCCCACCCCCCTCCCCAGCCTTTCAGGCCAAATCAGACGGTAAAGAACCTTGGTGTCCTGCTCAAATGCGAGCTGAGCTTCGAACCGCACATCTAATCCATCTAAAAAAAAACCTACATCCACCTTAACACTGCCTGTCCAAGTCCTTACCTACCCCACCACCAAAACTGTCATTCACATCTTTTGTAACTATCCCACTTGATCTCTCCAACATACTTATTGACTTCCTCAGCTCTACTTTACATAAACTTCAATTCCTCCAGAACTCTTGCTCGTATCCTAACTGCACTATATTACTCCTGTCCTCACTGACAGCCAATGGGTCTCCAACTCCAGTGCATTGACCTAAAAATCCTTCTCATTTTCAAATCCCTCCATGGCCTCACTCCCTTTCTTCTCCCCCCACCACCCCCCACCCAATTTATGTAATCTTACAGAACTTTACATCCCATAATGCACCTGCTGCTCTTCCAATTCTGGTCTTAGATGGAATGTTCTGTTCCATGAAAGACACTATAAAATGTAAGCTGTTACCTACAGCTTTGCTCCCAAACAAAGCAAAAATTGCCGTTTATCTAAATAAAATACTATGGCACTGTGATCAACAAAATAGCACTCCCTTCAATGAAAGAGGTATGCAAAGTTAGATAAGCAAGATGTAAAGTAAGATGTTAAGATAAATAAAACTCGAAGGTAACAATGATAGATGTGGCCTTATGATTATCCTTACAAGACACGGTAATCAAATAATCCTTGAAAGATGAAGTGCAAGAAGGATAAATGTGAAACCACAGGCTAAAGTGGGTTTGCTATCAAAACTTAGCTGCTTGAAAAAATGGATTATTAAATGGTATTTTAGAAAAAATACTGGCGCAGACTTAATGGGCCAAATGGCCTGTTTCCTCCTATAACAGCCTAAGATTCTAAGAATCAGATTCCTGGTGGGCTTTAGATGCCATTCAAAAAAATACCTGCTAGATACCAATCATGAACTGGGATGCCAATTGGAATGCAACAAGGGAATTTCCCACCAAGGGCAGGTAATAGGCTACGATAGCTGGCAATATGATTTTCAGTGAACTGAGGGAAAAGCCTTCAGTTGGAAGTAAACTAGAATAGCTGGAATACCACTCTAATCGACTGCAGCCTTGTTGCTGACAATATAGAAACCGTTTCCACTCAGCAGTGTACCCGTTTAAGATGATAGCTTTCAGTTGGGAAAAGGGCAATTCACCTTGCTGGAGGGAGAAAATATTGGCTATTTAGACTGTCTAGAGAGCCATGCCATCAAATGAAGGCACTGAGAAGCACTATGCCACATTTAATTTTCCAGCTGTGATAATAGGTTCTCTCTGTGAGGCGTCTTTAAGGGTCAATAAATATTCAGAGCAAGAAAGTACAGTAACTGAATTGTCCTCATCCAGCAAGATATTAGTCAATGTTATCAGATCTTGTGAATCCTGGGCCAGAGGAGAAATGAAGGCAAGACATACAAGTACACCCACCCCTTCCTCCCCTCTTCTTTACAAGACAGAGACTATTTAGTGACATAGCTCAACTGCCCTGACTGCTGCAATAAAATCCAGGCAACATCATATTCTGGAACATAGCCTTGACAAATAGGTAACCTATACTTCCAGATAATCACATCAGCTGAAGATGATCTGAACGATCAATATTGGAGAGTCTATGTAGGAAGGAGTTTACCACTGAGGCCATCCACAATGATATTCTGCACCCCTAAGGAGAAGGGTTGGAAGGTCTTAACAACAATAGCCTTTCTATATGGCATGGCTGCTCAATCAAGCTTACTATTATGGTGGGGTTATCTGTGCAGGTTCTCACCAATTCATTAAGGACTTGCTCACTAAGTATACAGCAGCTAACCAAACTGCTCAAAACTTGAGACCATTAATGTGCTGATATCCACATGGCTCGGGTCCATCCTCCTGAAGAACAACCATCCTCTAAAGAAAACAGTCACCAAAAGATAAAGGGGGAGACTGTGCATAGATGCATTTAATGGGAAGCTAGATAAATACATGAGGAAGAAAGGAATAGGATATGTTGATAGGGTTAGATGAAGTAAATAGAGTGGGAGGAGGCTCGTGTGGAGCATGAACACTGGCATTTGGGACAAATGGCCCATTTCTGTACTGTATGTTCTATGTAATTCTATCTAGTCACACTCTACATATTAAATGTCTCACAATATGTTGCTGATTGATATCTGTCCCAGGAGAACAGAGACTTTCAAGAGCATTGCATGGTTAAGTGGTAGCTGTGTTTCATAAGAAGTCTTGCATCTGGTACCATGAAAATGTCAAGGTGGAATTGTGCATCTGACCAAGAGAAGGGAGAATTTCAGATGCATGGTCTGATGAAAGTGAGACAATGCACAGAAAGGCACCAGTGTGGGGAAGACTTTATACTGGCTGTAACTGAGACTTTTCTTGGTTTATGAAAAAGCTCAGACTCAATGATAAATTTAAAACCTACACAAACCTGGCTGATTTATTTCTGTACTTAATCCTGGGACACCATGGCCAGCTATAAAACCCTAATCACCTTTGTCAATTATTAAATCTGATCTCTGTGCTCTCAGTACCATACCAGGTGGTGTGTTTACCCATTGAGCCATCGATGAAGCCCTAGAACATTTTACAGGGTGCTATCCATGTTCATCCAAAAGATGCAGCAGTTACAAAGAACATCCAGCGTGGATTTAGAAGGAATCGGTTATATCTTATATTCTAATGGCATCCTTTGAGGAAAGAACTGAAATAGTAAAGAAAGACTTGCATTTATATAAGCATCTTTCACGACCTCAGGATGTCCCAAAGTGCTTCACAGCCAATGACGTGCAGTCCAGTGCACAGAACTTACTTGAATTTTCAGGAAGCATTTGATAAAGGTTTACATTAGAGCTTTTAGAAGAAGATTAAGGTCATGGAATCAAAGCTGGATCGAAAATTGGCTTAGAAAAAGTGACCCATGACATAAATTATGTAGGGAAGAGTACTTCCAGTAACATTCAACCTGCTGATGAAACCAAGCTATATGGTCACAAACAGAGACAGCAACACCCTTAAAAAGACCCATTAAGTGAATGGGCTAAGGAACAGCAGACAGATTCTCAATGTAGACAAGTAAATGTAAGATTACACACATAAGAACACAGAACATGGGACACAATATAGGGTACTATTTTGGAATGTACCAATTATTTGTAAGATTGGGCAATGCCTAATCCAACCCAGGACACATTAAGCATTAGGATATCATTAAGATTTTCTTCAAGATGTGCGTCCACTATTATAGTGAGAACACACAAACATGTTAAGGGAAGAAATGGTCCATCCACATTGTGAAATCAGGAAATGATTCCAAAAGTGTCACGTGATGTTGACCAGTCACTAAAGGAAAGCAAAAACATGACTTTCCTTTCTTTGCTCAAACAAGCTAACTGTGGGCCATGAAAGGATGAAACTGGCAATCCACTCGACAAATTTAAGTACAGGGACAGTGCCTCACACACTTACCCACTGAACCATCGAGAGAAAGATGATTTTCTTTGCTTCTAGCAAAAGTGGGAAAGGAAAAGGATTTGGGTACAATTACCGACTAGTCATTAAATATATCTAATCAATTGAAGCTGCTATCAACAAGGCTAATGAAAAAACCACAATGCATCTCAGGAACATTTAATTATAAGTTGAAATTAGCTATTCTAACCCTGCATAGATCATTTGTGATGCCGTATTTGAAATTTTGACCAAATCGAGACATCCCACTTCAAAAGGACATTGACCGCTAGAGAAAGACCAGGATGATTCTGAGACAGAGGTCTAAGTTATGAAGTGCACCTTGCAAAACCAAATTTTTGACTGCAGGTGTTTCAAATACTATGGGGAATGCTAATAAAGACACAAACAGGTTATGTAACTTGGAGTGCCAGTGGTGACTAGATATGGAGGATAACTACCCTTACCAGGGATTTTATGTTGTATTAACTTAAAAAAAATTAAACTGGACAAATACCTTACCAAGTATAGGGATGGCCAAATGCTCATTGTACCAGAATTGATGGAACCATGGATAGGTAATATCAAGTTAATCAACCAGCAAAAGATAAACAGTGCAGAATGCAACATCTGATAGATATTCTGCAGTTTTCCACAATATTGTTTTTTTTTGGGGGGGGGGGGATTGTGAGAGGGGTAGGAGAAACATTGTAGGACTTGCTCTCAGGTTGGGTAGAGTTCATGATGAAGCAGGTTGTACATGGTCTGTAAAAGAAATGCATTTGTTGAATGAAATGGACATTTCTCACTCCATGCTTCTGTTGGTTCTCTGTAGCTTGATATTCTGGGTCACTGCCTCTTTTGAACCTAGGTGTGAAACTGCCCTATTACCATTAAAGAAACCCTGTCTTTCCTCTGAAGAGCAGACAACTGATCATCCATGCGACAGCAGTAGTCACTTTAGGGAAGTGCTACTAGCCTCCTTGGGTGTTTCCTGAAATTTCCCTGCCCCCGGTTCACTTCTATTTGCTTCTTCAGCTGTTTCTTGAAAATTTCCAGCCTTGTTTCTATTAAATTCCCAAAGAGATAGTTCCCTTAAAAAAGGTGCTGGGCTCCACCTACAGGTCTATGAAACCTTGTTTTTGGAGCCAGATATGGGTTGAAGTCTGCATCTCGTTGAGGGTAGTTACTACAAAAGGTTGCAAGAATTTTGGCGTCCACGATTAAAGCCCTTGACGGCATGAGGTACCCATCTGAGTTGGATTAACTTGTGCCACCTGCCAGTGGATGAATTTAATCCAACTGACTTTGTAAATTGCCACGTGTATTTTGGGCAAAAAAAAAACAACTTTTATAAAGCTCTGGACAATCTTGTGAAAGAATTCTAAGCTATAAAATACTTCTAACACAATGCAACCGTGAAGGAAAAAAAACTGCTGAAAATTTTCTGGATGTGTTGCAACAAACTGAACTGTTGACAGAAGAAGCATTAAGGTTTGGTACCAGAGCAAGGCAGGAAACTGGGGGGGAAAAAACGACTGCTAAGGCACTGTGCTTTTATAAAAGTGTCTCAGATAGTTTTCCCCATTTGGTTAATAGCCTATCAATTTGTATGTGGAGGTGGAACATATAAGCAATAAAATAATGTGCACAGAGGGCAATAACACATGGATTATATTGATAAGAGGTGAAAACAGAATAGCATAGGATAGCAATCCTGGGTGCCCATATATGGCCCATGAGCCTCAAATAACTCAGTTCTATTTCTTGCTTGCTGGTTTGTACAGTTTAAAATTTTGTGGGGCTGGAGCGTTGTAAATCCCAAATTGGTGTGTAAATCCCAAATCAGAACAAGATCTGTTAGTACTGGAAGCTTCAGATCTATGCAAACTAATTGGAACTTTGATTTTACGTGGCCTGCTGGGCCCCAGGGTGCTGACCCAAAGGACCCAGGATGACAAAAAGCTTGGGCATTCCAATCAGTCTTCATTCGCCAATTGCCACTCAATATGTTGAGTTGCACAGCTGGGAAGGCCAGCACTCTCACCTCCGAGTCAGAAAGCTGTGGGTTCAAACCACACTCAAGAAACTTGAGTACATAACCTAGGCTGGCATTTCAATGCAGTACTGAGGGAGTACTGCACCGTTGGAGACGCAGTCTTTCGGTTGAGATGTTAAATTGAGGCCCGGTCCACCCTGTCAGGTGGGCATAAAAGATCCCACGGCACTATTTGCAGAAGAGCTGTAGAGTTCTCCCCAGTGTCCTGGTCAATATTAATCCCTTAACCAACACCTAAAAACAGATCATAGAATCATAGAGCACAGAAGGAGGCCATTAGGCCCATTGTCCCTGGTCTTAGAAAGAGCTAGCTAATGTGTCCCACTCCCCTGCCCTTTCCCCATAGCCCTGCAAATTTTTCCTTTTCAAATATATATCCAATTCCCTTTTGAAAGTTTCAGATAATTACAACTCACTGCATAAAAACATTTTTCCTCATCTGCTCTCTGGTTCTTTTGCCAATTATCTTAAATCTGTGTCCTCTGGTTACCGGCCCGCCTGCCAGTGGAAACATTTTCTCCTTATTCATTCTTTCAAAACCCCATATAATTTGAAAAACCTTTATTAAATCTTCCCTTAAGCTTCTCTGCACTAAGACGAACAATCCCAGTTTCTCCAGTCTCTCCGCATAACTGAAGTCCCTCATCCCTAGCATCTTTCTGGTAAATCTCCTCTGCACCGTCTCCAAGGCCTTGACATCCTTCCCAAAGTGTAGCGCCCAGAATTGGACACAATATCAGAGCTGAGGCCAAACCAGTGGTTTATAAAGGTTTAGCATAACTTCCTTGCTTTTGTACTCTATGCCTCTATTTATAAAGCCAAGGGTCCTCTATGCTTTTTTACTTGTCCTAAAAACAGATTATCTGGTCACGTATCTCATTGTTGTTTGTGGGACCTTGCTGTGTGCAATTTTGGGTGCCGTGTTTCCTACAATACAACAGTGACTGCACTTCAAAAGTTGGCTGTAAAATGCTTTGGAATATCCTGAGATTGTGAAAGGTGCTATATAAATGCAATTGGTTTCTTTCTTTCAAACAGAATGAAAGGCCGTATGTTTTATTGGCCCTCAGTGTGGTGAATTTGGACAATCCTGATATCCAGTTTCCAGTAGGTGCAAATCATAATACAAATATGCCCTGTGTAGATACTGTACTATCAGAGTGGTTGGTGCAGAGAATGGGAATGTCACTGGTGCACCAGAACGCTCTTCTGCAATTGCAGTTAAGACGCAATATAGAAGAAGGGTCTTTAACTTGCATCTAACCCCAATATAACAAACCTGTGGGCACATGAACCAAAAAAAAGGAAGATTTTTAATTCTCTGTCTCCTTCCCTTTGATGAGCATGAAAATTTGCCTTAACAGGTTTTTAAAATCAAAACCACCCTAAGTAGGAAATAACAAATAAAAGACCAATCTGATTCTTTGCTGACCACAGGACATAAGTCCGTGAATGAAGAACAAAAGCAAAATACTGCAGATGCTGGAAATCTGAAATAAAAACAGAAAATGCTAAAAACACGCAGATCAGGCAGCGTTTGTGAAAGGTCATCAACCTGAATCGTTAACTGTTTCTCTCTCCACAGATGCTACCCAACCTGCTGAGAATTTCCAGCATGTTCTGTTTTTATATGGTGAATGAAGAAGCTGAACAGTTATAATAACCAGCACCATTACTCTTTGGTCAGCACCTGCAGGGATCTGCAACAGCACAGCATGATTCCCAAAAATAGAAAAGTTCTGTTTTCAAGATAATTCTTCAGGTAAGGCATACTCTATCCATTTAGGTTGCAACTTTGAAACGCTATTATTTTATTCTCCTGTAAATATTGACTGCTGTTTGCAGTACATGTGTAATTGGGGACAGGTCTAACAGAATACTTGCAAGGATGTGTGAGGAGGAGGGAGAAAATCCAAAAACGGCAAAGTAAAAATCTGATTACACGTTTGCAAAGAAATGTTCTGCTTGAATCAGACAACTTAATCATTCACCTAGATTCAATCTAAAGAAAACAGGAAAGGTTTAGAAGCATGTTTGCCCAAATCATTAAATTGGTAGGTGACGTCTGGGAGTTGTGCAGAATATATCAGAATGTGAAAAGCCAGAGAATACTGGACAGAATCTTAGATCTGATGAGAGTGATAGGGAAATGGTTTGGTCCACTAGAATTTTACACTTTGATCAGATCTATATTTAGCCTGGGTGCCTTTCCCCTATAACATTTCTCACAATATACAAGAGTGTTATACATGGATAACATTTGTGTTTCATATGCAATATATCTGTAGCTGTGTATCTGTAGTTATGTTGCAATTACGAAGGTCCAAAGTTAGGACTGAAGCATATTATTGGGACAGATTACCTGTACTCAGTATCTAACTGTCATTCCTTGCAATGTATGTCCAAAAAGGAAAGCACTCACATCCCTATCTTCAATCAGCATAGAATTCACTATTGTTTTCAAAGATGAAAGATGCCATAGTGCTGGAAGAATTTTGTCTAGAGTTGTTTTTTTTTTAAAAAGTGTAAAATTTACGCTTTATTTAAACTGTAGGTACAACCATTGAAATTAAATAGGAACGAAAATAAATCTAATGCAACTAATCCCCTGTCCCCACTACTTTCTATTGTGGCAGGGGTGGGGGCAAGAAGTAACTATTTCCTTCCAAGTGAGATATAGTCAGTCTGCACATACACAGTTTGATACACTAATCCTGAGAAACGGTGATAGGTGGAATGCAGTTGATGCCACCATTAATGCTGGGGAGTGAAGAAATATTGTAGATGCCAACAGCAGTGAGGAAAGTCCAGCAGCTCTGGGCTAAATCCCACTCTGTTGTTTATGAAGAGGGAAGGGGGTGGTCAGGCAATAAATATTGTTTAAAAAGGCAGAAGTTAACACTTTGTTTGAGATTATCCATGTTATCAATTGCCCAAGACACATGCACACACAGGAGAACCATTGGGACTAGGCGATCAGAGTCTAGAATCAACAAAATGAAGGAATAGCAAAAATAACATGGGGTGCCCAATATCCACCTTTGTGTGCAGGAGCTGAGGAGCAATTTCCAGACTGAATTACTGCACTTTCATGCTGTAACGTGACTATTCACCCTCTGTCACTGCTAGAACAGGAAGAGGCGTAGGAAAATTCTGAAAGATTAAAGCTAAGAATCATCTAAAAAAAACACAAGTTAGTGACCAAGTTGTAAGACCTGATCTAATGAGAAGCATCCTTGTCAACACCCTGCAATGCACTTATGATTGGGGGATAGGGTGGTAAACAATTAGGTCCATTGCCAAAAGGAATAAACAAGTAAACAGACTAGTCTGGGATAATGTTATCATTTCAGTAAATGTAACTGGCTGGTACACTGCCAATAATTGTAGCCAGCCTTTTATTTTACAGCACAGTAAAGTAGAAGAAATGCATTTTAAATGGTTTCATCCTAAAGTGAGCAAATGCTTTTGCAGTTTGTTTATTCTGTGTTGCACAGAATTGGTTTCCTGGATTGTGCTAAATCCAGGTTTGTGCTAAATTCAGTCCAGGCCACAGACAGGGACTGTACAGAGCTGGACCCACAGGTAGGAATTTGTTCTGGTTTATTCCCAGCTGATGGGCTAGGCCTGGGAGGAATGAACAGGCCCAGAGCCAAGAATCACAATATGACAAAATCTTAGGAAAGATGATGGGTTGATTAAAATCTAACAGACAGCAACGCAAAACAATTGGTCGGAAACACTGAAAGCAGCAGGTCCCCAGCACCCCATGGACCATTTTCATTTCAGCAAGAAATGAATGTGACGAGAGAAATTTCACTATAACTTGCACTAAATATGAATGGCCTCTAGAATAGTTAGTAAGGCAGTAGACATGAATGCATGGCATTGCCTGTTTGGGATTACGGGGCAGTTTAACAAACCGTTCAAGCATTAAAGCTGTGCTGCCCCCCAGTGCCCATTTTCAGTCATTACTCACTCATTGAGATTTTCCTTTAAATTCTTTTCAAGATTCTGGGTTTTTTTTTTGCTAATTTTCTCCCCTCCTGAAGGAGACAACTCCTTGGTGAGATAGGATCCCATGTGTGCCAGGTGTCCTCGGGTACTTTGGCCAAGTTGCCATTATTCACGTGGGAGTCTGGTGAGTGTATGGAGGCTAATCAGCCAAAGAGGGCCTTGGAGTGGAGCCTAATCCTGTCCTGAAACAACATCCACATAAGCACATGTCCATCAGAAGTGGTTGGACAGTGATTAAGAATATCGCTTTGCTTCTTTCCTAACCAAGGGACACAGGCCAATTGTAGAGTCCACATCATATAATGATGAGATCAGCTGACTCAGCATGGATTGGGATTTGAATCTGGGAGCTTCCCCATTAATGTGGCTCAGATATTCAGTGGATAAATCCAGAGACATTGGACAGCCTCAGTGGGATTTATATCATCTCCCAATGACCCCACAGTCAATTACAACAGGGCAAAGCCACTCCTCAAAAGCATCATCTCACTAAATTACAGCAGCAACTTTGTCCCCCAACAATATTTCTGCAGTTACTCATGCAGCGTCACACAAAACTGAAACTTAACAACTCCCACATGTCCACTACTATACCCTAAGCTACACTGAACATACTCACTAAGACAAGTTTTAAACAGGCTGTAAGAAACAGCGGGGAGCGAAGTCAGGTTTCAGCAATGGGATAAGTAACAGAGATGCCACATTGTCCTCAGTAAGAGGCTCACAGCATTGTAAAAGACAAACTGCCGGCAATCTGGTATATACTACATGCAGGAGCAGTGTTCCTGTGATGGATTGATGGGTAAATGCACCAACAGTATAGAACCAAGCCATACAAACTACAAAGGTCCCAGGTTCTGTGCTGATTGTTCTGTGGTAAATTTGCTGAACTGTATTGGGCAGGAGTGTACCACTGTCATTGGCATAGGTGGGCTGGGGAGGGAGGAAAATCTGCCCCTGATCATTATCCAGCATTCGTCCCCAGCTGGGAAGTGCATATGTACACAAATCAGGCAAGGACATGATCAAGGATGGCTGTGATGTGGCCAAAGTCAAATGCCCGGCCATCACTTACTATCTCAGCTGACACATGAATAATGGTCACTTACGCTGGAGGACTGCAAATGTTCATGGTATTATATTCTAATGCAAATCACTATCTTCAGAATACAAGAGGAAAAAGAGAGAAAATGTTAGATATATAGGTCATTCATTACCAAGTTAAAATAGTACTAACGTATACAATGGAAATGTTCAGGACATTATATAAAAGACCGATTCAGTCAGCATCACAAGTGAAGCTGAACAGATAACTCACAAATTGGTTTTGAACATAATTAATCACATCATACTCCTTGACCACAATGTATTCTAATTCCTATCAAAATAAAAGTCAGCAACTTCTTGGACTACAAAATGTGTCAACGGTCTTTTACGGTGTTACCATGAAGCCTGTTTTTTTTGGTATGCCTATCATGGCAGACGCACGTCCAGCACCGACTGAATGTATTTACTCAACATTCAGAAATAGGGTAACTGATGGGCTCATCCGTTGGCTAAGTATCATAGCAAACTGGTACATGCATATTTTGGTTAGTAACATGGGCGTAAATATGAATATTAATTGTAGGTATTGAAAAGTGAACAAATGCATTAGGAAGGTTAGGCTAGGCTTACCAAGGATGGATATGATGGAGTATGCAGGGTATCACCAGTTGTCTGTGCTTTATCTTTTTAATGGCTCAGCAACTGTCGTAGCAGAGGTTACAGGGCTTGTGTTTACCGGCCAGTTTCAGTCCCACTCGTTTGTGCATTCGTCAGTGTGAGTGAAGTTGTAGCACAATGGTGCATACATACTGGTTTCTGAGTAAATCTTTACTGATTTCTGGAATGCATGTAGTAGAAATGAAAGCAGTTCTGTAAAAATCTCATCTCACAGGGTGAAACCGTGGCATTAATGGTTAACATTCCAATCCTCACCCGTGTCTAGATGCATTCGTGCACATAAACCATAAAATAACAGTATTTACAGAAATGGATTGTAGCTGGTCTTACAGACATGTAGTTCATTTGTGTGTCCTGTATCCACTGTGTTTACATTGCTAAACAAAAGAATTAACACTAGACTCTGGACTACTGTTGAGAGTGAAAAGGAACCATCGCCCAACTAGTTGGATTTAAAAGTGGTGTCTCAGTGATAATAGTCCCTTTACATAATGTTAAAAGTCTCATTCGACGACGAGAATTGCTTTAAAGTGCTTTTCTCTCCAATATCCACTTAATGCCCTTGAACTAATATTCTTCGTTTTTTCCAAAGCCTTCCCTTCACTTGTGCTAGTCTGTGTATTTCTGCATGAAGTGGCATGGACTGATATAAACAGTTTCACGAAGTATGCCATTCATCTTCCTTCTCTCAGCACATATCCTTGAAGTAGTTGGGAATTATTGGGTCCTGGGCTACACGGTGGCACAACAACAAAAAATAGTGCCAAAAACAATACAAACCAAAACCATTACAGAGTCACTGAACCTGTAATGAAAGAGGTCAATATTCACACAAAACTATTACAAAAAGCTTTTACAGACAGTGGGTCTCAACTCACTGTCCAAGGAATGCATCTCCCAATAAGAGGTGGAGAAAATTGGAGTATTAATCCGGGCTGCACTTGCACTCCCTCTAGTAGATAGTTGCAAAGCAACACTGGTAGATGGTTGGAACCAGTTCACCCAACTGTCTCCTCAAATGGGTAATTATATATGAATTAAGTAGTTACTATTTGATCTAATTTGCATAATTTATTCAGCCAAAACATTTTTTCTAACCAAGGGCTCAGTTCAAATTTCCGAGTCCGTGACTGAATGTCACTGTCAACACTACAATAGAAATAAAAGCATTTTCAAATCAGTATGTCCTTGCTTTGCAGTCTGTCACCTTCGCATATTGGAATTGCAAAGGATTCAGACCAAATAATTTAAATCCATCCAAACAAATAGCAGTTGCTGTAACTGTACCTATAAATATTGTGGTCTAAACAGAACACTGGATGGCAAGTAGCAGAATGTGGAATTTATCCCACTCATTTCAGGAACCTACAGAACACACACACCATAAGGACAACAAAAGAAAATAGGAAATGCGAGAGGAACTTTTTTTTCTGAAAGGGTGGTAAATATGTGGAACAGATTACTGACATGGGTGGAGGAACACGAAACCTTCATGGGTTTTTCAAGGAGGAACTAGACACCTTCTAGTTAACACACGGGGTTTAGGGTCATCAGGAGTGCACCATGGGAAATACTGTGGCTAGGTGGGCGAGAGGGACCGACAGTCTTCTCCTACCTGAAACTGGTACTATGTTATTATTCATTTATTCATCAGAACCCCACCCCCAAAAAAATCATATTCAGCAGCTTACTGTTGTGCCAATTACTGATCAACAATTCTAATGCGTACATAAAAGCCATATCGGGATATGACTTTGTTCAATCTATAATCAAGGCATTTTCACCTTGCTGCACAGGACACAGTGCGAACTGCATACTGAAACTGCAGCCCAGGTCACAGCTTAAACCACAGCCTAGACATGGCTTTAATGTTGGCTGACCCTCTCAATAATGCATTCAACTTGTAACCAACTCAGATTATAATGATCACTGAAGCGTGTTTCACTTTCAGAGCTTTATTTAAAAACTCAAAATGAATAATGTCTCCACTGAATATGGGTACAACCCATCTCATTCCTGACACTGGGAATGTAATGGTTCCAACTGTGTGTTCTGCGACAGCAGCTTTGTGGCCTAGTACTATGTACAACATTGTGAAGTGGCGAGCAACAGAAACACAGTTGGGAGTCAAAGGAACCGTTTACTGTTGCCAATGTGCCCTCCTCACCAAACAACTTGACAGCATTTAAGACTAATTAGTCTCACTCTTCGAATGTACAATCACCCCAAACAAATAAATGGATCATGCAAACAGGAAGAAATTCTATTGGGTCTCTTTTCCCTTCAAGCATTGGCCTCATATAGAAGCCATATATAGGGGCCTTGTTGTGGAAGATAGCAGCAAGGGCAAAACTAAAATTTATACACGCAAAACAGAAGGTCCAAGTTCACCAGGTCAGGGAGAACCAAGAGGCATGAAGAAAGAGAGCGTTGTAAGTGGAAGTTGAACTAGATTCATAGAATGAGTAAGACCATAAATATAGCTGGTAATCTAAATATTCTTCAGGAATTCAATCTCAACACAAAAGAGGATTTAAACCAATGTAGTACAGAAAACACACATAGGAAGCACTATGGCTTCATAGAGGTCAGCTTTGAATACTGTAGAGCTGGAAATTTGCCATATCTCTAAATATTCCCACCTGCTGAAGGTGATCTAAGTTTTCTCGAGATGGAAAGTCCAACTGTGCAATTATTTCCCGAAAGGTGTTGTGCAGAAAGAACTGTACAATTTTAATACGAGAAACATATCTGCATAGCACAACACAAAGAACAAACACCTCTCATTTATATACCTCCCTGTAGTGGGCTGTTTGTCGAGATTCAACTGCTTGTTGCGTACTTTTTAAAACTAGCCACACCTGCCAAAACTTGAACCTGTGAGGGATACGTTGATCACTGCAATTGTAAGCTACTCAGTCGGCTTGTCTCAAGGCTATTTTAAGGCACTGGCCACATTGTACTTGATCGAGGATCCTAGGATAAGGAAAAATGCCTCGAAGATTACTGTGCAACAAAGTTCAATTCCAATAGTTAGAGTGTTGCATCTGATATCATAAGTACAGCTACTACCATCATATACAAAACAAATATCCTTGAATGGAGCAAGAATTATCCAAGCTTAACAGTCCTGACACAGATTAGGAGTAGAATGACTAGACAGCAAATTATTTAGGAGCAGGAATTTTTGAAAAGTAAACCCTGTACTTGCTTTAGTTGAGGCAAGAAGGTGGCAGATGTAATGTGGGGAAATGAGAGGTTATTCACTTTGGTAGGAAGGACAGAAAAACAGAATATTTCTCTCAGTTCATGAAGAACCCCTATCTCCTTAGTAAACTTAGAACTTGCTGGACAAGCAAATCATCTAGATACATGCGCTGTATTTTCTCAAAAAAGCCCTGAGATACCCAAATTGGTGACAAGGGGGAAAAAACTGAGCAAATGTTAGTTTACAAAACTGCCAGGTTCAGGTTAGAATTCCAGCTCAAGGTAGGGTTCTTTCAGACAGAGAAAATGCACATTTTCAGTCGTCAAATGAAATGCGACTAAGACCAAGAACATGAGAATGACACTCTTCCACCTACAAGTTTGAGGCCGTCCATGATTTCAGTTACACAGCTGCCTGGCTAACTCAGTAAAATGGACAGCCCAGCATTCTCTGGTGTCCATAGACTGTGGGTCATAATGTCGGTGTCATCAGAATCGGTGCAACTCCTATTTCTGCAAAGGTCAAGGATTAAAATTGCCCCAGCAAATAAGTGTTGGTTAATGATCCCAAACAGAGAATTTGTATCAGATGATGCTTTAGTCACTTCAATAAATTTTTCTATGGGGTCAACTAGAATGAGGATGACTTCAACCATTGTGTGTCAATCTCAATGGGCCCTGAGCTACTCCTCCAGGCTTCTGGTGAGTGTTGAGAGTGTCCTCAATCAACTAGATTCTCTCTCTATATTTACCAGGAAGTTCAAACTGTAGTTTCTGGAATGATCCCAGTGGATTGGAAGGTAGCAAATGTTTCTCCCTCCTTTCTTGAATTGGGGGGTGAGAAAACAGGGAACTACAGGCCAGTTAGCCTGACATCGGTTGTCAGGAAAATGCTGGAATCTATTATTAAAGTCGTAGTAACAGGGCACTTAGAAAACCATAATATGATTAGGCAGAGTCAACATGGTTTTATGAAAGCGAAATCGTGTTTGACAAATTTATTGGAGTTTTTTGAGGATGTAACTAGCAGGGTAGATAAAGGGGAACCAGTGGATGTAGTATGTTTGGAATTCAAAAGGCATTCAATAAAGTGCCACATAAAAGGTGGTTACTCAAGATAAATGCTCATGGGATTGGGGGTAATATATTAGCATGGCTATTATATTAAAGGACAGAAAACAGAGAGTAGGGATAAACGGGTCATTCTCAGGTTGGCAAGCTGTAACTAGTGGGGTGCCACAAGGATCAATGCTTGGGCCTCAGCTATTTACAAGTTAATGACTTAGATGAAGGGACCAAGTGTAATGTATCCAAGTTTACTAATGATACAATGCTAGGTGGGAAAGTAAATTGTGAGGACACAAAAAGTCTGCAAAGGGATACAGGCAGGCTAAGTGAATGGGCAAGATGATGGCAGATGGAGTATAATGTGGGGAAATGTGAGCGTATTCACTTTGGTAGGAAGAACAGAAAAACAGAATATTTTTTAAATGGTAAGAAACTATTAAATGTTGGTGTTCAGAGAGACTTGGGTGTCCTCGTACAAGAAACACAAAAAGTTAGTATGCAGGTACAGCAGGTGATTAGGAAGCAAATGGCATATTGGCCTTTATTGCAAGGGGGTTGGAGTACAAGAGTAAGGAAGTCTTACTACAGTTGTACAGGGCATTGGTGAGACCTCACCTGGAGTACTGTGTACGGTTTTGGTCTCCTTACCTAAGGAAGGATATACTTGCCTTACAGGCGGTGCAACAAAGGTTCCTGGGCTGAAAGGGTTGTCCTATGAAGAGAGGTTGAGTAGAATGGGCCTATACTCTCTGGAGTTTAGAAGAATGAGAGGTGATCTCATTGAAACATATAAGATTATGAGGGGGCTTGACAGGGTAGATGCTGAGAGACTATTTCCCCTGGCTAGTGTCTAGAACTAGGGTCATAATCGCAGGATATGAGGTCGTCCATTCAAGACTGAGACAAGGAGGAATTTCTTCACGCAGAGGGTTGTGAATCTTTGGAATTCTCTACCCCAGAGGGCTGTGGATGCTGAGTCATTGAATATGTTCGTGTCTGAGATGGATAGATTTTTGGACTCTCAGGGAATCAAGGGATCTGGGGATCAGGCGGGAAAGTGGAGTTGAGGTCAAAGATCAGCCATGATCTGACTGAATGGCGCAGCAGGCTTGAGGGGCCTTATGGCTCGTTCCTGTTCCTATTTCTTATGTATACATGGTGAAAACTTGAAGCCATACTAACTTCACAGGATTGTGAATTAAGTGCTCATTGTGAGCCCTCCTACATAACTTTCTCAAGGAACAAAAGTGTTTTTGGTAGGTGTCAGACATTGGGAAGGATCCATGACAAGATCTGTAGACCTGGCTTCAGCCAGAATTTCAAGAACTGGCTGAGGCAAAGCAGGCCCACGTCATTGAATAATCATAAGTATTTTGAAACTAGAAATCAACAATCTCTGCAAAACTTTAAAAAAGCAAATTTCAATTGATGTTAACTTTTACAATGTTTTCCAAAACAAGCATTAATGCAGATCAATAATCAGATTAAGCTTGCTCCTGGTGCTGGCAATACAATCAGCCTGCTGCCACCCAGAAGGATAAAACATGTGTCTCCAGAACAAGAACTTATATACAGCATGTGAGAGGAGACATCATCATCATCATTAAGCCCGCCACATAGCACAAAAATCTTGAAGGTCAGTGCCTTTGTGGTTCTCTCCTCTTTTCCCATTCCCCTATTTGGATGACTTCCTATTTAGGTAGAGGTTTAACAAAGTGGGATCGTACATTTGTTATGTTTGAGCACAATTCATTCATATTTATAACAACATACATTTACAGAATTAATTTTCCTAACACACAATAGCTATCATCATGCAAATTTCAACAGTAGCTACCAAGGTAAATTCTAAGGATATCCAGACCTGCCTTGCACCATTAACTTCCACAATGGAAGATTGCTTGATGGAACTCAGGGGCATTCCATACTTTTAGGGGTCAGAGTGCTTTGTAAAAAAAAACATTGCTCCCTGGTGAAAATCTGAAATATGGTTATATTTATAAAGGAACTGCAAAAGACAGATAGATTAGGGTCAAGACAATCGCTATCTACAATTGGTTTTGTTCCCATACTGTTCCCATTAGTAGAGTGATGTGTGCAATTATTTATGTCACATGCCAAGTATGAGTCAGTGACACGTACACAGTCACAGACTGAATATTAATGAATTCACCTATTATAGCTTACAGTATACATTTAAATGGGTTCCATTTAATGTTCAGACTGGGATTTTCCTAAAACAAGGATTAGCAGGTAAGAAATAGGTGAAGAAAATGTGATGGTTTCCCCTAATAGGTCCAAGTTGGAGCACTGCATTTCAACATTATCCTTTCAACTTTGGGACCTGGGATTGAACTCTGCCCAGATACAGGGTGGTTATGCTTCACCGATTTAATTCCAAGTGTTGGAGTCCACAGTATATGTTTGCTTTCAGGATTCTGGTTAATAATGCAGCAATCATGCTGAATGCTGCTAACAGTCTAGCGATGAGCTTAGATGCAATCATCACATTAGTACAATGCAAGTTGCTACAACTGACTCAAGAATGTGAGACATCATCAGGAAAAACAAAGAGGAAAAATGTAATTTTCCTGGACTGCAGCCTTTTAGGTGGGGTGCAAGTGAACGTGAAGAGACTTGAGCACAATGATTTGCACAGATCACCAAATGACAAACTGGAATAAGATACAAATTTGTACGTCATATTTCCCACGTGATCTTTGGGTGAGACTAGGTCATGTCCTAAGCTTTGAAAAACTATGGAAATAAATGCATGGATCAGGAGTTCATCACAGTTAAGGGTGTTTGGAGCAACTAGCCTCCGATGAGGCAGAGCAGAGGTTTTATTTCACAGAATCATAGAAAGGTTACAGCACGGAAGGAAGCCATTCGGCCCATTGAGTCCGCTCTTTGCATGAGTAATCCAGCTAGTCCCACTGCCTCGCCCTATCCCCGTAGCCCTGCACATTTTTTCATTTCAAGTACTTATCCAGTTCCCTTCTGAAGGCCATGGTTGAATCTGCCTCCACCACTCCCTCAGGCAGTGCATTCCAGATCCTAACCACTTGCTGTGTAAAAAAGTTTTCCCTCACATCACCTTTGGTTCTTTTGCCAATCACCTTAAATCTATGCTCTCTGATTCTTGACCCTTCCGTCAATGGGAACAGTTTCTCTCTATCTACTCTGTCTAGACCCTTCATGATTTTGAATACCTCTATCAAATCTCCTCTCAATCTTCCCTGTTCCAAGGAGAACAACCCCAGCTTCTCCAGTCTATCCACGTAACTGAAGTCCCTCATCCCTGGAATCATTGTAATAAATCTCCACTGCACCCTCTTCTAAGGCCTTCACATCTTTCCTGAAGTGCGGTGCCCAGAACTGGACACAATACTCCAGCTGTGGCCGAACCAGTGTTTTAAAAAGGTTCATTATGACTTTGGAGTAACAAGCTTTGAATGTCAGAAACAACTGGCTAACTGTCCTTCACTGTACATACAAAAAGTCAGGACAGAATTCAGGAATGCTGTATAATCAGCCAAAACTGGATCTACTGTTCTAAACAGCTCAGTGTGGCTAAGTTATCAGTCCATAGAATTTCAGTGCTGGAAAAAATGTTCCCATCTCCAGCACTCAATGCCAGCATCGAGAACTCACTGGTAAGGTACGGTACATGGAGCTACAGAGTAAAGCACTCCTGACTCCGACACAACAATGTGCGTTAACACCAACCTTAGACGTTAACAGTAACACTAATTCAGGAGCAGTTTTATGTTGTGGCCAATTGTCCACCAGGTACTAGATTTCACAAAAGCTCCTTATGGTCTGCAGTGTATCGGTCTGGGCTGGATTCGTTCTGGATTTGCACTTCAATGTTTAAACTCACCATCACTAAATACCTCCAAAACACTTAACCCTGTCAGTACTGAAAAATGTAGCTTTCAAAACATATATGGAAAAAAATATTTAATATTGCCAAAACCTCTAAATATTATCTTCAGAAGTTTATAAATGAGAATGTGAAGAGACTACAAAATTGAACACTTCTGAACCCCCAATGACTCAGTAAGTAAATGCACTGAGTGGTGTGATAGAAAACCATAGGGCAGGCACCAGATTCAGTCCCTGTTCTGCGCTGAGTTAACTGACAACAATAAAGGGTAATATTGGGCACAACACTTCATCCTAATGTTCCTGGACTTGTTTTTGAATAGGGAGGGAACAGAAGCAATTTGCATGTCAGCTTCACTCAGTTCATAATACTCCTGCTTCTGGGTCAGAAGGTTGTGGGTGTCAGCCTCGTACCAGGGTTTGAGATCATGATCTAGTGTAGGGAATGCAGCACTATTGGAGGAGCCGTCCTTCAATTAAGACATAGTAAGATGCTGTATTAATGCATGTATCAATTCAGTCAGGGGTGCTGTTCCAGGTCGCCATCCAGTGACCCCTCTGGAAGTGTGTAAATATGGACATCGAGAACACAAATCAGGATCAGCTGACTGCGATGCCCACCATGACTGAATATCCCAACATTCACTGTACAGGCTTACACATGAATAGCCATAGAGCCAATGTACCTGGACCAGTCCCTCACCCCCCAATTGGTGAATACGGGACTAACTCCAATATAACACAGCCTTCATGAGGAAGAAATCCTCCGAGGAAGCAAGTATCACAGAGTAAGCAAAACCTTACTGCTGTTGAATTGGGGGGGGGGGGGGGGAAAAGAGGCGGGGGGGAACACAAATTCTATTGCAGACTTTAATTGTTCCCTAAAATCTGCCTGACACCAATCATTCTCACAATGGATTCATCAGTTCATACTGGCAAATACTGTAAAGAACATTTTTATAAAGGATTAAGCAGTGAGTGTAAAAGCAGACCACCCCACCTCACTACAGGTTAAATCTAAATATATTGCCACTTTGTACAGTTCACTATATGACTGCTATGTAAAAACAAAACGGGGATGCTCAAGGTAACAGAGCCTTCGCTTAGAACAAAAAAGAACATGTATAAAATTTGAGATTTGAAATCTCTACCTTTTTCTCTAAAAACGATCAACCATTGAAACCCCTTCACATACAAGCGGATCAGGCTGACAATTAATTAACGTTAAAGTAGGCCAGCCCTGTGCCATGGGCCCACACCCATTTGGAACTGGACTTACTCAACCCACACAAGTTGCCCCCCTCCATCAGTCCAAGCTGGACCTGGACACAAGCTGTCAGCCATGGCTCAGTGGTAGCACGCTCACCTGAGTCAGTAGGTTGTTGGTTCAAATCCCACTTCAGGGACTTGAGCACAAAATCTGGGCAGCCACTCCAGTGCAGTACTGAGGGAGTGCTGCACTGTGGGAATGGCCGTCTTTCAGCTGAGTCGTTAAACCCAAGCCCCATCTGCCCACTCGGGTGAATGTATAAGATCCTATGGCACTATTTCGAAGAGGAGTAAAGGAGTTCTCCCTGATGTCCTGGCCAATATTTATCCCTCAACCGACTCCTAAAAACAGAATTATCTGGTCATTATCGCATTGCTTGTTTGTGGGAGCTTGCTGTGCACAAATTGGCTGCCACATTTCCTACATTACAACAGTGACTACACTTCGAAAAGTACTTTAACTGTACTTTTATTAGCTGTAAAACACTTTGGGATGTCCTCCGTTCGTGAAAGACGCTACATAAATGCAAGTCTTTCTTTCAAGCCGCAGAGATCACTGAAACCCAACTTGGCAGAGATGTAAAACAAACTGACAGTTCATAGCGGCATATTTAAGCCACAATGTTCAGACTGCAGAATAGATTTTATACAGCATTGGGTCTGTCTTAACAGCTGCGTGTAACTGCTTATAACAGAGTGAGGTGCATGTGTTTGTATTGCAAGACTTTCGTATTATATAATGTATATTACACATGCACTTCAAGTTGAAAGTCTTGGTTTCTCTGGTAGAATTTCTTGGAGCAAGCCTGTGCGCATTTTTAAATAGTGAAATGGTGATTCCCCAAAACCAGATTAGTCACACAGTCCTCCCAACACACACACAGAGATTACAAAGTGAGGCATCCCACAGTATGTTATAATTTCAGCACCTTAAAAGGAGAGGACACAGGATGTGACAGACAGGGGGAAGTAACTGGCAACACACTGAAGAAGCACTGCAGAGTTAAGAATGAGAAAGGACGACACTTTTAAAAAGATGTGTGAAATGTATGACTATTATACATGTTTTTGCTACTCCTTGGATGAGAGGGGAGCAGGGGTTTTAAGCAGGCATTTGATTAACTGTCACAGCCTATTTAGGCACTGGTGTGCTGGATTTATGACACTCCCAGATGTACACACTCATTTAGATTGCTAGGCCCGGTACACAGTAGATACAGTAGCGTTTTGCTGTACATACCTCGAAGAATGCGCTCCTCGTAGCATCGAAGAAAGTCCCAGATTCGAACTGTGCCGTCGTCAGAACATGTGGCAAATTTATTATCCGTAGGTGAGAAACTGTTACATGAAGACACACAGTAGGGGAAAGAGGTCAACATTTAACAGGAGCCGAATTGAGCCCAATCTGGGGCATCCTCACATAAGCGTTCTGTACAAATGGACTCCCAAAGTTAACTAGAATAACCACAATGCTTTATGCTGGAACCTCGATTACCTGCCATTGTGGGAGAGGAACCTCCCCCAGCAGGAAATAGTAATTGGCAGATAATCGAAAGTCCCCCTATGCTTAGTTTGACACTAAGATTTTTAAACTTCCAACTGGTTTATTTAGATTACTTAATGAAGTCCCCAGCATGTGCAAATAAGACCCACATTTTTGCATTTAAACATGAGAATTCTGAAATAAATACGAGCACACTAACTCCTGCTGCGCTCCCAGGCTCGAAGCCCTGACCCCTGCTGGGCTCCCAGTCTCGAAGCCCTAACTCCTGCTGGGCTCCCAGTCTCGAAGCCATGACTCCTGCTGGGCTCCAAAATCCGAAGCCCTGACTCCTACTGGGAACCCAGAGGTGAAGTCTGGACTCCTGCTGGGCTCCCAGACTCGAAGCCCTGACTCATGGGTGAGTTCCCAGACTTGACGCCCTGACCCCTGCTGATCTCCCAAATGCAAAGCCCTGACTCCCACTGGCCTCCCAGACCCAAAGTGTAACATCAGAATAGTAAATTCGATCAGGTACTGATTCGATTCAGTAACTACTTATCCTGCTGGATCAAGAACCCAGAAGTTATGAAAAATCAATTTAGGAACACTCCACTATATTTTAATTAGTTTATATACAACTAAATCAGGACTCCCATAAAATTTATAATTGGGTATATTTGAGTGTCCAGATAGCAGGAATGCCTATATTCATGGTTCTACTGTGCTAAACAGAAGATACTTAAGTTGCTGTGTTTCTGCACTGCCAAGGATAGTGCATATGATGATACACTGCCACACATGGTATTATCAACTAGATGAAGTAACAGTGGCTACACCTGCACCATACTAAGGACTGCCTGCAGCTCTACTACATAATGCTCCTTGGAGTCCATATGCAAAGGCTGTTCTGAATGGCAGTAAGGTTAAATAGCTCTGCATATTTTTCTGTTTAGCACTTTCACCAGATTAGGCACTTTATACAAAGCATTAACCTCAACTTACTTCATTCACAGATGCAGGAATTGAGGGGGAAGTTATAAAACAATATTACATGGTGGATTGCAGAAATGGCCTTGAGGAACAAGGTGGGCCAAGGGAAACCAGCCACCCCATATCATTGTTAAAATTTAGGTCTAAAATAATGTGATTGTGTATTTTAAATCAGATAACCACTGTATCCTGGTTTAAATCATGTTTTCTGACCTGAGAAGTGAAAGGTACCTGCAAATGTGAAATCCAAAGATGTAACTGTCACATTGCAAATATTAGATATTCAAAAGGCTCAGCTCATTTAGCCACTCAATACAAGCATTTCAGTGTTGCACATCTAGCCTTCAACACTCCCAGCCACATCAACTTTAGAAACAGTTGTGTATGCTGCTGCTAATTTACTGATATTCACCTTCTGTTCATGAAGGTATTTGAGCAAGACTGTGCAGTACCCTTTTACTGCCGCTGGATGCCTCTGGCATGCTGTATCAACACACCACAGCCCCACAATCCGAGCATAACCAGGACATTAACCTGGCACTGCACCGATTTTAAAGAACAGTTTGAAAAGGAGCCCACTCCAAGGATCCATGGAAAAACCCTTGTCCCTGCTAATTGCTAACTGGATTATTTTGGCTCCATTTTCTAAATGGAAAGGTTTTAGAATTATCTGATGATACTACAATGTAGTCAGTCACAATACTGAAAAAAACTGTGACATAATTTTCTCAATATAATGGAAACCCAGGTGAAATGGGATAAACTTTCTAAAAAAAAATTTTTTTTTTTTTTTTTTTTTTTTAACAGCTCTCCCTCCAAATGAATTCCAAGCACGCGATAAACAAAAGTTACAATCTGCAAAACCCACCACTTTATTTTACAATTTTGATGTTGGAAATATTAAAATAGTTTTAAAATTTAATTTCTTTTTGAAGTTCTTCAATCTTGTTTGCCACTGGATGTAGCTGGATGTCTGTGATCTAGTATTTATTTTTAATCCCTGCATAGATCACCACCATCGGGACTTCGCTGACCATTTTACTTCGGTGTTGAAACTGGCTTTATTTCTGAAGTTTTAACCTTTATTCAGTTTTAGAAAAAGGAAATACTTTATTTAAAATGTAAAATCTTGCTTTACAAAGAACTCATAAAAGGAATACTTGTATACATTAGCACTGCAGCAAAACTCTCAGCAGTACAGCATACTGCCAACATCCACATTTCTCAAAAATGGCAACGTATCAATACCACACCATAGTTCTATAGCAGACAATGTGGCACTTTGTGTATAATAGGAAACAAATAAAAATACTGAGCATAAAATGTGAAGCATCGTTCCCAGGGTCTCAAAGAAACCATGCACAACTTCACCTAGAATACATTGAAATGACAATATAATTATACCAATCCCTATGGAAAACTGCATAGCATTAATCCACCTGGCCTCTCTAATCGCCTCCTTGTGAGCTTGGAACATCTTCACATTGTTCATGTTGGACTGCCAATACTTCACATATCCACCATGGTCAGCTGTCAGCATCCACATGTCATTATGAGACCAGGTCATGGCTCTAACTGGACTGTCATGAGCCTGTTGAGGGAAAAAAAATGTTTATTATACTCTCCAATGATTGTTCATTTCCACTTCACATGAAAGTCTCACCCATGAACATTTCTTTTAAAGCATTAGTCCAGATGCTTGCTTTGGAGGATATTTATGTAGCCTTAGCACCTCCTATCCTAGGACAATCAACTCTTGCGGGTCTTCGGTGGCTCGAGACATTGGAGTTTGCACAAATCTTAACACTCACTGCTGCCTCTCCAAAAGTGTCCGCACATGACAGTGGCGATAGTATCTCAGAAAGCACTTCAATTGGGGAGGTAAATCAGGCTGTTGCTGCTGATGGAAAGGAACACCTTCATCCAGTGCGAACACTGAACATTAGGAAGTTGGCAGAGGAGCCTACTAATGTCAGCGGCAGCAATGGTATAACAGCACATTGTGTAGCAAGTGAGGAGCACAAAGTACGTTATACTGCAGTATTATGCAACCACTGTATATTGTCACTAATCAACCAGAGCACTAATGACATCAAAACTATAAATGAATAATCCCAGTGAATCTCTGGGCCATCTGTGGTGATTTTACACACTGCAGAGAGATTATGGCAAGAGTGAGCATTTCTTAACACAGGGAGTTGTTGTTTCTACATGACATGGGCCTGAGATTAAGCCTGTGAAAACTTCATGAGAAACGCCTAAAAACTGGCGCATGGAGCACGAGAAACTTAAACCAGAAGAGAGTCACAGAGGATAGTGATGAAAAAATTGAAGTAAATATTTTAGATTTTAGTGAAAGATAATCACAGTTGAAGAGTAAAGCAGATCTAATGGTGTTGAAATAATCCTAGGCAAGGAGATAACAAAGAGCCAGAGTTCATTGGCATTTCTCTGACAGGATGTTTTGTGAAACTGGTAATCAAACTGTTCAACTTCATTCATAAGGAAGATGTGGTGATGGAGCAATTCTATGGTAGAGTTGATGCTGAAAATAGTAAAATCAATGTGATATTCATTACTGTGGGTGATAAGAACACTAAAACAGGAAAAGGAGGAGATGAGGTTGTGACAGTGAAGTGTGCTGGGAAAGAGAAATGACACAAAAACCAGAATATAAGAGTTCTGTCAAAAAGCATAATTTTATTACGTTGCTTATTTGGCCTAACAGGTTAAATACATGAAAATGATCAAATGACAATGAAGAGAAAAAGTAAGAAATCAGAATGACTACATCATTACTGGAAAGCACTTCCAAGTGTTTTCCAGTGATGATGTAGTCATTCAATTTTCTTACTTTTTCTCTTCATTGTCATTTGATCATTTTCATGTATTTAACCTGTTAGGCCAAATAAGCAACGTAATAAAATTATGCTTTTTGACAGAACTCTTATATTCTGGTTTTTGTGTCATTTCTCTTTCCCAGCACACTTCACTGTCACAACCTCATCTCCTCCTTTTCCTGTTTTAGTGTTCTTATCACCCACAGTAATGAATATCACATTGATTTTACTATTTTCAGCATCAACTCTACCATAGAATTGCTCCATCACCACATCTTCCTTATGAATGAAGTTGAACAGTTTGATTACCAGTTTCACAAAACATCCTGTCAGAGAAATGCCAATGAACTCTGGCTCTTTGTTATCTCCTTGCCTAGGATTATTTCAACACCATTAGATCTGCTTTACTCTTCAACTGTGATTATCTTTCACTAAAATCTAAAATATTTACTTCAATTTTTTCCATCACTATCATTCCATCACACGTTGCGAACACGGTAAATAACAGAACAACATACCCTGGAACAGACTGTAACTCACAACACAACCAGATAATTGCAAGGATAAGAACTAAGCTCAATAGCACAACTTCATTAAGGATCAACATCTATAGTTTTAAAGATCAAAATGCAAAGTAGCATCCAGTGGAATGTGAGGAATAGGATACAGAAAGACACAGTGGATGAATATACTATCGAACAATATCAGGAATTAAACAGCCCTGGTTAGAAAGTCCTGGAGAAAAAGCTAAAAGGAGGAAATAGCATGGGTGATGAAGAAATCCTGAACCTAATGAAGGGAATATAAATAGCGGCATGATTTTAAATACAAAAATAAGGAAAAAGTATACTGAAGCATGGGAGATTTGGCTGGAACAACTGGGCAGAAGAATAAAACAAGACCCTGGACCTCCCTTCTGGAGAGAACAACTACGTCCCAGTGAATGGTGTTCACGGTGGCCCGTTGGAGCAATAGAACTGGTCGTAATTATTACTGATAGTAACAAGGACTGTCCGAAGGAGCATGCACTCAGTCAACTTCATAATCCTGTAGTATAAGTGCACCACATTACAACAAGGCAGAACACATGATTTCTGCCCACAAATCCCTAGAGGTAAGGTTTTCAATCTCAGCTTGGACCTTTGAAAGGATGCACCCAGATAAGACACAGCACCTTCAGAGATCAACATGGAAAACTGGAATGAGGAACTTCTCCATACTGCTTGCATGAATGAAATGAAACTGGCTTTGGTGCCCCGGCAGAGGAGAGACAAGTTGCTTAACTACGTGGTCAGAATATGGCAGGTTTGAAATGGAAGGGGAAAGAGAAACATCAGAAAATGTGCAACAGAACAAAATTTTAAGTCAGCACAGTAACAAGTGCAATATTACTGTAGCTACTGAGGAAAATAGCCTAGAATCCCAATTGCATATCAGGAGGATACCTCCCGAAGCAAGAAAATGGAAAAGGTTTCTCCCACACACTGTAGCTAACGAGTAAGCATTTGTCATCAGTTTACCAATCCAATCACATCTATCGGCTGTACTGCACAGCAGGCTCTTGGTTTCAGTGGTTACAGTAGTAACATCAACTTTTCTGTGTGTTAGAAATTTATCGCTACAACACAAACACTGTTCTACAACTCCGTTCTCCATTACTGTGGCAGTACAAACTGTATTCTCTCTCCCCCACCCCCCCAATGGAGTTGCACCAGAGACACTCATACCTGTAAAATAGTTTCAAAGTTAAACGTGAGCCCATTCCAGAGAGTGAACTCGCCACTTGAAGCACCGGTGACTAACCGTCTTCCTTCAGGAGTCCACTAAATATAGAACAAAAACAATTATTCGTACATTCAAACAAACATAGTTTATTGCAAACAATCTATCAAAACAGATTTTACAGCCTTCTCTCTGATACATTGCACAAACAGGAACAGTCACCGCAGTTCAAGGAATACAAACATATTTTATATTTCTAGCTTTAATCAGGCTGGTAAACATTATTTTTGGGGAGGTCCACATGGCACGCCCATCGGCTTTTGTCAAATGCGCAAGTATATATAAGACCAAATTGGTCTTTAAATATAGTGAAAGATACAGAGAGTTCATCAGTGCATGTCAGCGTGGCAGCACACACAGCTATGCACCCACCCAAACACATGCCAGCTATAGCAGCTTAAACAACTACACATTCGTAGTTTGCTCTAACTTGACATGAACTGAAAATGGCAACTGAGCAGCCAGTTTAATCTGCCTGTGTTAGTTAAACCCAGTGCAAAGAACGTGAATGAGGTTTGAACTGGAACGGGATTCCAGCTGTTCATAACATTAATGATTAATAATCTAGATGAGGCTTTCATAAATAATGTCTATATTGTGCACAGAAATAAAATGTTATGACCCCAAGAAACATTATAACAGTTGATGGTATTAAAAGTAGCAGATGTGATCTGATGACAAAAGATATTTTAAAAAACTGCAATGAGATGACTGTCAAACACTAATAATGTTAGTGCATTGCATTAATCACCAAGGCAAACAGAGTGACAGGAAGTAAATCCCAAACATATACAAAAGTAATGCTGAGTTTGTGCAAAGCGTTACGGAGATCATGCATAGACAAATGTGTCTAACTGTGGTCAGTGTACAGAAACAGTGGAAAAGGTTGAGAGGACAACAAAGATGGCTCCAGATATGATGAGTTGCAAGAGATTAAACTATTTTTATTGGATAAAGATGTTTGAGGGGGAAATTTGGATGGAACAAGAGGCCTTTCCTCATTATACTTTATGTTGCCAATGTTGTATACCAGCTCCACTGCAACATTTTTGAATCGGAACATACAAATGAGCTTGATTCAAGTCTAGCAGCCCCTTCATTATATTGTGAGCACCTGTGAGGATCCCGGTCAGCAAATGCGTCCCAGATAGTGCAACTGGTATAACCTGCTGGGGCAAGGTGCAGCTGATACAGAACCTTGAATTGCAGTTTAATTCCAATCTAATAAACCAGTCTGGCACAAGGCCAAAAGATTCACGACATATTATCTATTTTAATTCAACTCTTACTCAAGTTCTTTCATCGAGTACTTACCCTGACAACAAATACTGGGCACTTCACTTTATTCGTTGAGGTTCTGACAAATTTTGTTGTTACAGCATTCATAGGATTCTGCAGCATTCCCATAGGGGGCACCAGCTGGAAAACAGTAAAGGCACCATCAGGACCAGAGATCCAAAACAGCAAAACTATTATCTGTATGACACAGCAAGACTAACTAACAGGAGAAACACTAATAGAACCAAAACAATGGCAAACTTCCATAAGAAAGCCAAGTCAACTCGCACCACCACAAAGCCAATCAACCAAATGTCAAATCATTAACAGAACCAACCTAACAGCACAACCAAAACAGGCCAAAGCAACCCAACATCACAACCAAAACAGGCCAAAGCAACCCAACATCACAACCAAAACAGGCCAAAGCAACCGAACAGCCTAACTGAAATTGGGCTAGGCCAGCACAACAGTGCAACCAACATTACTGAAACCAATGCAACCAAAGTAAGTGATCAGGCAGCACAAACATGACTGGGGCAGGCCAATGTCGAGCCACATACCTGAATCATCACCAGTAGAGCAAAACCAATGGGAAAATCTTCAAACTCCACTTTCTTCTACCTGCCTCTTCCCCAAAAAGTATAATCTCCTGGAATATTACAATTTATTTTCTGAGGTTCAAATGCAGTTATTATCACTAGCTGCGCCAGACTGCTCAAGCACGTGTATGCTACTTAGATCATTTTTTAAAATCCTATTTTTAATTCTCTGGGGGTTGTGTGCGAAGAGAGGTTATTAGTGCTGTGAGCCTCTTTCATAATGGGTTAATCTCTGAAGTGATCTGTAGCATTTTCCCTTGCCTTCTATCCAGTCATCATGCCACACAAGCAATAATTGTGCTTTATGTCCGTTTCACAGTTTCCTGGGTGATCAGAAACCACCATTTGCTGTTTTCCTGCTGAACTCCCAATACATCCATAGCTTCGACTCATTCTTCAGTCTGTCTCTCTGATGTACTTAAATCCAAGCTACCCTCTTTCTTTATTTCAATCTAATTCAAAGCCAGTAACCCTAAGAATGCTTTAGTTTGATTCACTTGCCATCAGGAGAATTCTTATGATGCAATTTAAATTAGGTTACACACACTAACAGGGATATTCATGAGATAAAAGTTAATTACCAGCAGCAACCAGCTGTTCTGCCATCTAATATACAAAAATAAAGAGTATAAAAACCATTGCCACCAAAACAGAACAAAACCAAATCAACATCAACAAAGCCAAGCCAGCCAACAGGAGCAGCACATTAAATAAATATATGGAATGTACCAAGATTTTCCTGTTGAGATACTTACATCATTATAATAAGCTGAATCTGGCTGGATTGAGCGAAGGTCTCTGTGATCTCTCTGCCAAACTCGATTCTAAAAATGCAAAAGAAAACAGTCAGCAAATGAAGAACCAGGCGAAAAACTATTTAGATATTCATTTGGTGCTTTAAAGACTTTAAAGCAATGCATTGGTTACTGATCTTCCACACAATACTAAGCAATGCTTTGCCATCATTAAATGATGCACTGACACTTCTACACATAAAGCAACTATCTTGAATTTTCATCCTGAACAGCAGTGTACAAACACCCTCGGTCTACATTTACATACTGCCTTCAATATTCTCATTTGCCCAACAATACTAATATTAATTCCCAATACTCTGTCCTTCTAAAAGACATGCTAAACGTTACATAATATATGCCCCTCATTCTATTTCACCACAAACACTTAGTTCAATTTGAGAGCTTTCAACCAATGCTTTATTCTGGCAGATTTGAGGAACATATAGCCTCCAAAGTAATGTTAACAGTAACACTATAAAGCCAGTGTTGTGAAATTTATCCAAGATACTTCTCAACTTGCTTACAACAAAAAGATTCAGTTGATTATCTTGGTGTACTTTATTTCTAAATTCCAATGTTCCAAACTTCTTCCTTCTGGCTGCTGAAGGCTGCTGTGTTAAGAAACTAAATTTTCTGTGATTTAATAATTCCCAAACCACATAGAAGAGTGGCAGTAAGCTTGGATCAAAGTACTCTCAGCCTGTAGTAAGTTCGCATGACTTTGGAGCAGTTGTCAGGCTGGTGTAAAATTTCAGCCCCTGTTCACTGTGGAGCTAATGCAAGAAAAGCAGGTACATTCTGGTCAGTAACATCACCAGGGATGCTTAACAGCGAGGGAAGGGTCTACAGGAAGCAACGAAAAATGTCAACTTAAATGGCAAGTATAAAATACACCACTCCGAAACTTTCCTTTCCCCTATATGTTGTTAGGCTTTGAAAACAGGTTTAGCAGCTTCTCAATCTAATACATCACTCAGTGAGGTACTGAAACTTCTAAACCAGGAAGGTCCTTGTTCTTTTATGAACGAGCTAATCTCAAGACAGATGCCATCATGTTTTAGTGCCCCTGGGTTTTTGGAGGTGGGGAGATGAAGACAGACGGAAAGAAAAAATAATCAAACATTCCCATTCCTGATTGTGGTCTTCGGATCCTTGTTGGAAAGTGTGGATGTTACATAAGGACACTTTTGGGCTGAACTGACCTTCAATGGTTAAAAAACCTTATTAACATTCACTGCCTGAGCTCACACATAAAGAGTGGCCACTTGAGTGAGCTATGAAAGAGCTGCTGTCACTTGTGAAACTGTACCTAAGCGTAAGAGACCATCTTCAAAAGGAGAAATAAAATTGGGAATAAAAGCATAACTTAGGAAAATTATAAATTAGAGGAAAAGGCTGGGCTTTGTATAATCATTTGTGCAGTCATTCTTTCTTTGCACATTGGTACATTATCAGAGGTGCCCTCACTACAGGCTGAAGCCCTGGTGATGCAATTTCTATTTCTGCTGAGATTTCTTACTCCATTGGGTTCATCCATTTGTACTTCTGTAATTTAGCTTGCGGGAGATGGGATAGTATTTTGATGTCTTTCTAATTTCACTATAGTGGTTGAGAGTTTGGCGTTCCATATTATTGGGTACGCTAGTTTGTGGTTAGGTTTGTGTTGTGGGAGTTTGCTATGCACAAATTGGCTTGCATATTTCCCTACATTACAATAGTGACTGCACTTCAAAAATACTTCATTGACTGAAACGCTTTGAGGCATCCTGAGAACATGAAAGGTCCTACATAACTAAGTTCTTTCTTTCTATGGTCCTGGACTGGTAACCCAGTGGTCATCAGTTCAAATCCCATCACGGCAAGTTGAAAAACTGAATTCAATAAATCGGTAATTTGTGTGGGCTACAGAGAAATGAAAGAAAACTGAATTGTTGCAAAAACCCAACTGATTCACTACTATCCTTTAGGGAAGAGAGCCTGCCACCCCAACCTGGTCTGGCTACACGTGACTGCAGTACCACTAAATGGCTGAGGTGGCCGAGCAAGATACTCATTGGAATTAGCAATAAAACTAATCTAGCAACATTCCCCCATCCAGAGAACAATTTTTTTAAAAAATCATTGCTCTTTATATGTCAGGACTTGCACAACACCAGGTTATAGTCTAGTTATAGTTGTGCAAGTCCTTACATTTGTCCACCCCAGTCCATCACTGGCATCACCACATCATCTTTATATGTCCACAGTTCATAGATAGTAAGGCCCAGATACTCAGTCTGGACACTTGTAAAATGCTTCAAACTAAAACACAGGTTGTGTAGCTGCAATTTTCCACATGATGAGTCAGCAATCTGAGCTGTGTTGAAGGAGGAAGGTGCTGAATGGAGCCTACAAGGCTAAATACAAAGAAGGTGAGGAAACAGAAGAGCACAGCAACTGTTCAGAGCGTCATAGGCAGCAGCTTGAAAGCAGTTCACTTACCTGCTCTCCTGCCCCATAGAGCAAAAGGGAGAGAAGGAAAATATCTTCGATAGACAAAGGAAATATTAATCTGAATAGGTCAAATTAAATCTATAGTGCTGCATGACAAAGGTTTTGAATTGCTCCCCTAAAATTAGGAAAAACTGCATACTTGGTCTATTTAGGGTGCACCACACCTCAAATACATCATGATTAACTGAAAGGTCAAATTGGGAATGACAATCATAGAATGATACAGATGATGCAGCACAGAAGGAGGCCATTCTGCCTATCATGCCTGTGCCAGCTCTTTAAAAGAGCTATCCAATTTTCCAGTTAGTCCCACTCCCCTGCCCTTTCCCCATAGCCCTACAAATTTTTCTTCCCCTTCAAGCATTTATCCTATTCTCTTTTGAAAGTTATTATTGAATCTGCTTCCACCACTCTTTCAAGCAATGCATTCCAAATCATAACTCGCTGTGTAAAAAAAGTCTCATCTCGCCTCTGGTTCGTTTACTAATCACCTTAAATCAGTGTCCTCTGGTGATCGACCCGTCTGCCACTGGAAGCAATTTCCCCCTTATTCCATCAAAACCCTTCATGATCTTGAACACCTCTATTAAATAACCCTTTAACCTGGTCTACTCTGAGAGCAACCCCAGCTTCGCTACATAACTGAAGTCCCACATCCCTGGTACCATTTACCTGGTAAATCTCCTCTGCACCCTCTCCAGGGCTTTGACATCCTTCCTAAAGTGTGAATGACGGCCCTGTTCTGCACACAGCTGCTTTGCAAAATAGAGTTAGGCTGGGTGGTACAATGATTTGGAGCATTGTCCTTCCACCAGTGGAACCTGGGCTTGATTCAAGTCCAGTTACTGGATGGAAGTAATCTCTCCATCAGCAATAAGAGTGTAAGTTAAGTAGGTCTGTTGTAGTACGAACCAAGTTTAGCACAGAACTGCCAATAAATTGGCACGCCACAATAAGGGCTGATGTGGTAAATGTCACACTGATATAGTTGTGAATGGTCTTGTAAGGTTAGAGAAAGTGAAGTGAACTTTACCATGCATCAATCTCGTGCTCAGTGAGAATGCACATGGACCAGCACAGAGAACTGTATCCTGAATCTAACCCTCACTATACCAGAGCTGGAAGATCCTGATGCTATGAACAAGTATCCAAAGTGAAATTGTTCAGTCTCCTAGTAATGACATTCCTCAGCACGAAGAATGTGAAAACAGGGATTTGATAGGCAAAGTACAAGCTCAAGTGTTCCTCATTTAGACCAGAAGTAGTTGTCTTTCTATTCTTACCACTAGGAAACAGAGACTTTGATAGTTAGATCACTGGGAAATAAGAGGTTACAATGGCGGTTACTGACCACTGGATAGAAGACATCAGCTAGTTAACAATGTGGGCCTCTTCCATCCTAGACTAACCACAAAAGTTGTACGAACAATACCACAAAAAGAACAGGAGTACTAGCTGATGAAGGAAACAGCCTACACTTCAGCCTTTTGAAATTACAAGGATAAAGTTACATTGTTGTGTCCAGTAGAGATTGCTGTTTCTGCAACTGACATGAATTTGACCGCTTACACCCATTTCAATTAGCATTCAGATAGGACACATCATCAAAGCTAGGTCCCAAACAGGCTCCACCAAATCCTCTCTGCTCAGGACGGCAGTGTGCTGAAGAATGGAATGTTTCCTTTTTGGCAACATCAGCATCAAACACCTCCAAGTACAGCACAAACTAGAAACTGAGTATCTACTCTAACTCAACAAAGTGCCTTTGCTGGGCTGGTGTGCAGTGGTTATATTGCAATTCAGATCATTCACGTCCAACTAAAGTCAATACTAACGTGTGCAGGAGAGAAACACGTCTCAAATGTGCAATAGTCTAGGGTGAATGTACAAAGTTTTCTATTAATACAGTGAAGTTTGTCTGACAAAATTATTATGGAACCCATGGACATTATAGTAATATATTCCAACTTCTGTTAAGTATCAACAGCATTGGCGACAGGAAGTGGATATGGCCACATAGTATGTGAAAATAATATTGGGAGCAACAAAGATGGGCTAGGAAGTAAGTAAGCTGTAAATAAAAATAAATGAGGCTTGGGGTGGCACCGCAGTGGTGCTCAACACTGGAGCACTCAGTGGCAGTGTAGATAGATCCAGATTTGATCTCCACTCTGCTCTGTCCCAACTGAGCAATCCCAGACCGACTTCAGTGTCCCCATGAATAGGACAGGATAGTCCAACCTTGGCAGTAATTCATGCCGTATAGTGACCATGACAGGCGGCCAGTCCATTCAACAGCAGAAGCACACCAGGTGGACTGACGATCAGGGATAAGCCATCTGGACATCAGTTATGGGGGGGAAAAAAAAGGAATGGTCATATAAAGCAAATACAATGTAGATAGGGCAAGGGAATGAACTTTATAAAAAGTTTAACCTAACATTGGTACTGGAGAAAATATTTCAGAGTTAGAATCATAGAATCTTACAGAACAAAAAGGCCATTCGACCCACCGTGCCCGTGCCAGCTCTTTGAAAGAGCTATCCAATTAGTCCCACTCGCCATAGCCGTGCAATTTTTTTCCTTTTCAAGTATATACCCAATTGCCTTTTGAAAGTTACTACTTAATCTGTTTCCACCACACTTTCAGGCAGTGCATTCCAGATCATAACAACTCAATGTGTTTAAAAAAAAAATCACCCCTCTTTTTTTTTTGCCAAATATCTTAAATGTGTCCTCTTGTTACCAACCCACCCATCAGTGGAAACAGTTTCTCCTTACTTACTTCAAAACCCCTCAATTTTAAGCAGCTTTATTAAATCTCCCCTTAACCTTCTCTGCTCTGAGAACAATCCCAGTTTCTCTGGTCTCGCCACATAACTGAAAGCCCTCATCCATGGTACCATTCTAGTAAATCTCCTCTGCGCCCTCTGACATCCTTCCCCAGAATTGGACACAATACTCCAGCTAAGGCATAACTAGTGATTAGGAAGGATGTCAAGGCCTTGGAGAAGGTGCAGAGGTGATTTACCAGAATGATACCAGCAATGAGGGAATTCAGTTATGTGGAGAGACTGCAGAAACTGGGATTGTTCTTAGAGCAGAGAAGCTGAAGTGAAGGTTTAATAAACGTTTTTCAAATTATTTGGGGTTTTGATAGAGTAAATAAGGAGAACTGTTGCCACTAATGGGTGGGTCCGTAACCAGAGGACAAGATTTAAGATAATTGGCAAAAGAACCAGATGAGGGTAATTTTTTTTTTTAAAACGCAGCGAGTTGTGATGTTCTGGAATGCACTGCCTGAAAGGGTGGTGGAAGTAGATTCAATAATAACTTTCAAAAGGCAATTGGATATATACTTGAAAAGGAAAAAAATTGCACAGCTATGGGGAAAGAGTGGGGCAATGGGACTAATTGGATAGCTCTTTCAAAGAGCCAGCACAGGCAAGATGGGCCAAATGGCCTCCTCCTGTGCTGTAAGATTCAATGACTCTGTATGGAGTGGATGCTGCCGACAGAATGCTATTATAGACACTCTTCTCAGGACAGCCCAAAACCCTCTGCAGCTAATCACTTATTGAAAGTGTAGTCACTGTTATGTAGGCAAACACAGCTGCCAATTTGCATACAGCAAGAAATAGTGAAGATAAATAACTGGTTAATCTGTTTTGGTGGTGTTAGTTGAGGGGGGAATGTTGGCCAAGACACTGGGAGAACTCCCTCCTCCAACTTTGGATAGTGTCATGGGATCTTTTGCAGCCACCCGAGCAGGCAGACAGGACCTCGGTTTAACGTTACCTATAGGATCTCCAATCATACACTCCATGGCGACAAGGGTGCATGTTTACAGAGCAGCTTGGTGGGGATTTTATTTCAAGAAAAATTTGTTGGTACTCTCATTGCTCACAGCTTAAAATTAGTCATACATCCTTTGGACAACGAACAAAGATGCCTGGTAATTTTATTTTTTTTTAAAAAGACCCAGCCCTATTTTCTGTAAAACAGGTGGTGGATTGTGATTAACCAGGATGTAGCAGTTATTTGTTCCTATCACTTCAAACATATTAAAAACTAACAGCAGATCAAGTGAACAAAACATACAGAAAAGGAAACAAATGTACAAAAGACTAAGAACAACGAAATAAAACACTCTTCATTCTGATATCAAAAAATGCTCTACTTAAAGATAGGTAAACTTACACATGTAGCATAAGAACAGAGCCAAAGTATTATTTGGTGTTACCACATCTGGGACCTGTGATGGCTAGTAACACTCAGGATTTGTTTAGCAGTGTAGTGGGTGGTTGGAGCGGACAGGAAAGTCTCAACAGAACGACGTAGATGAATACTTCTGTCAGGAATATCGTAGATCCTACAATATTGCACAATTGTCACTCTCTTCAATGCAAGAAATGTTTTCAGTAACTGTTGAGCTTCAAGATGCTGAAAATGTAACAAATCATTTCCCTGAAGTGTACAGCGTACATTGTAACATCTAATATTACAATTGTCCAAAATAGAACAAGGGCTGTACCATTAAGGGTGGCAGTCACATTGCAGTTGAAACTTTCAGACACTTATTAACAATGAGCTTCACCCATAATTCTTTGCCTGGCTTTTATGAACAAAATTCCAAGAGGGGTGTAATAGGACCCAACATTACCACATATTTGCTCCACTGAACTCTCAGGTGCCTAAAGTCTTTTGCAGAATGTTATTAAAACTGCTTCCAACACACATCTAAGTACATTAATATGGTTCTTTATTTTCAATTCTTACTGCAGTTCCCATCCCAAAAAAACTGGCAGCTTTGTGTAATTTCTCCAAACTGGACAGTCTCATGCAATTCAGTTGTGTGTCTCTTTCACGGCTGCACATTTAGGTATTTTGTGTGGTCTGTAGCATTGGCTCTTTTTGCCTATGCTGTATATCAAAAAGCAAGTCACACAGGTGGCAATTATAGTTATCTTTAGTCACATTTCTACCTGTGACTTGGCAAACGGTCACATTCTTCTGTTAGAATTCCACATCTGTTCATAGTCTTTACTTTCCCCCCACCCCCCCCATCTCCTCCGTCTCAACTGCATCTACTTATCGACTGTGTCTGGACATCCTCTAACACTAGTTCAATCTAATTCAAAGTTTGTCTTGAAATCTTTTGCATTTGAATTTAATATTTTATTTATTTTTAAAACTTTTCAGTATACTACTTTTTTCCTTTGCGTATTTTTTTTTAAAAGTAGCCCCTTAAAAGGAAAAAAAATAGAAATTACATAACCTATACAAAGAAGTGAATGAGTGCATGCAAGGTTTTTCTGAGTTGCAACAATGAATTTTCAGCTAGAAAATCTGACACTCGAGATTTACAAGATACTTAACAGATATGGAAGGTGAACCTTAAACAATACTTTGATACAGCAGGACAAACAGGTGCAGGTTCAGGGGTGCGAACAGTACATTTAGGACGTTTAAGTATTTTAAGAGATTGATGGACATCTGAAATGAGCTGCTAGGAAGAGTGATTTGAGACCATGCTGTGATGGGATGAAGGTTGGACTGGTATTCTGGAAGGATGAGATCAAATAGGCTAAATGACTTCCTTCATCCAAATTTACCTTGATCCTTTCTTCTCTCCATGATCTTTAAGTGGATCTGCTATTTAACAAAAACAAAACATCTTGGAATTGTGAAATTTAAAAAACTCTGTAAATGAAGAACTCCCAAGTGTCATCAATGTCTGCATTTTTCTTGTTTCATTATAATTCAGACTGTGCTTGCTCAAGAGTTTAAAAGGGGCCCTTAATTCCCAGATGAGAGATTTGGATTGCTACTGATTGCATCAAAGTAAGTAGCAGCAATCTGGAATAGCTGATCAGAACTATTATTAACTTCTTACTAACAGCCTGCTTAACTGGAAAAAGATGCTGAATAAATCTTTGCAGATAAAAATAAATGTTCCTGAGGGGATAGTGCACACTTTATCCATCTCCCCCCTCCCATATGCATGTATTTGCATTGCTGTGTGTAGCTGTTATATATTGCAATACCATTATGTTCATCTGATAACATGACTTCAAAAAAAAACTAAGTGGTTAGAAACGGAACAGTGAAAAAGGACAGCTTCTTCCAAAATCCTGGCATATAGTCAGAAGTGTTTAGTTCCATTTCGTCTTTGGATTTTGTTGTGTTAGAATTCAAAATGTGATGTCAGCACTGAAAGTGGTATGCAGGCACAAAAACCAAACAGAATTCGCCACAAAGACAGAACTTTTCCCCCAAATATCAGGATTCTTCTTTTTATATCCAAGGACATCTTTTCAAAATTACAATTAATCCTTTACAGAGTCTTACTATACTTGTATATTTGAAACTAGCAGATTCCCAGCACCATTGGTCACTGCGAGTCAGAGGTGATGCAAGGTGTGGATGTTCAGTTGCAGAGTCATGGAGGAGTATACACATGACCTCAAAGAATTTGGAAAAACATTTGTTAGAAATGTAGTCAGAGACAATGAACTTTTTTTTGTATTGACTCCTGGGCAAGTTCAGCCAATCTGGATTCTTATAATTAACAGACTTTATAAAATGTGATGAACACATGATATGTACAAGACATATACATCTCCCATTGTTCACAGATTAAAGAAAGAGAATACAAGAGTATTTTCCTCACTCACTATTGGTAGATAAAGAAATGTTTTCCCCTCATGTCAGTTACATAAATAACTGTGCATAAAACATGCTGCAAAAGTATTTACAATTTGAATATAGCTAGTTACATCATTTTCCTGTCCATTATCTCAAGTAAAGTTCATGCCTTACTTTCTTTTGTATGAAAATATCAAATCAGTTATCTTTTCAGTTCTAATAATGACTTCCTGGCTCTAGTACCATCAGTCATAGAATCATTCAGCACAAGAGGCTATTCAGCCCATCATGCCTATGCCGGCTCTTTGCAAGAGCTATCCACTTGGTCCCACTCGCCTGTTTTTTGCCCAAAGGCCTGCAAGGCCTCAGGCCTTTTCCATAGGGAGACCATGGGAAGGGGCAGGGAGAAAAGGAAACAGTGGCCAGGCTTACAAACAGCAATTCCAGCATTCTCTGTGAACGGAGTGTCATGCACTCAACAATGCCACTCTCCCTCCAAAAAGTGGTGCACATTTAATTCAGATAGGAGGCAGCCTTAATTTTCATTGTAAGAGCTCTTCTGTGCAGACTACTTGCAGGGTGACACTGGTGCTACAGTCTGACTGTCAGTGTTAGTCTGACATCTAGTTGAACTTACTCACTCAGTTGACAAAGTGATAGCTCTTGAAAGCACATGAATTTATGCCCCTGGCTTTCAGAAGAGAGACCACCAACAGAAAACCTTGGTGGAAACATTTCAGGCACATAAAAGACAACACATTAAAGTTTAATTTTCTTGTTTTTTTTAATCTATATGTTAGGATCCTTACTTCAGTAATAAGTCCTCACCGTGAGCATGATTAGTGGGGAAACGATTTCTCAAAAAACATTGTGCAATTTGAAAGTAGTAGACCTTTGCTGGCCACCAATTCTTGGTTGGTAGTTTTTGTTCCCGCTTGCTACTTGATTGATGCACTCAGTGCCTGTTCATTTGTACTGTGCTGTTTTACGAAAATAACTTGTGAAGCACACTTTCAAGTTGGTGTAACACTTGATGACACAAGCTAGATGCAGATATTAGTACTCTACTTTTGTAGGATAAGGTATTCATTTTTACATAATCATAAATAATTTTTAGGAACTGCATTTCTATAGCACCTTCTATCAGAACATCTCAGACCACTTCATATAATTCATTACTTTTTGAAATGCAGTGACTTCTAGGCAAATGTGGCAGAAATTCTGCACCAGCAACATCTCATAGATAGCCCTGATGAATGACAAGCTGATTTGTTTTATCTTGGTGACAATGGTTGAGTGCGAAATGTTGGCCAGGACACCAAGAGAAATCCCAGCTCTTCTTTCAATAATTCCACTGGATCTTTAATATCCAACTGAACAGGTAGATTGGACTTCAGTTTAACATCTTATCCAAAAGAAGGGGACCTCACACAATGCTGCACTTCAGAGTACTGCTCTTGAGAAACAGCCCAAATTGTACACTCAAATCCTGGGGTGGAGCTCAAAGTCATAACCTTCTGAGCTGCAGATGAAGTGTTACCAACTCAGCCAACCTGGCAGCTCAGTAACTGTTGTGCTTTGTAAAGGTGGTCTGAGCTTAATAACTGCCAATGGGAATGAAGTGCAGTAGTGTGTATGAGATGGTATTGAATCTAGTATCTAATATAGGGAGGATAATTCATAAATCTTTAGTTCACGTAAATCTTTAGTTCACGTAAATCTACAAAAATGTAC